>NW_012104488.1:3184145-3204276 GCF_000951045.1 Mandrillus leucophaeus
ACAAAAAATTAGCCGGGCATGGTGGCGGGCACCTGTAGTCCCAGCTACTCAGGAGGCTGAGGCAGGAGAATGGCGTGAACCTGGGAGGCAGAGCTTGAAGTGAGCGGAGATCACGCCACTGCACTCCAGCCTGGGCGACAGAGTGAGACACTGTCTCAAAAAAAAGAAAAGTGTATAGAAAGGTGAGCTGCTTCTGAGATATAAAATGTCACCCTATGCTATGGGGTTCCCAAACATGAAAATTAGCATAGCTCAATATACTACCCACAAGGGCTTATAGACAATTAACATGAATTCAATTTATCATATTGCAGGAGCCTGATCTTATATGTGTATACATGCATTTAGGTGTAGATTCAGCAAGATTCAACTAATAGTAAGTGAATTACAATGGGTAGGCACTGCTCTGAGCACTAGGCATATCACAGTGAACGAAAGAGAGAAAAATTTTTGCCCGCATAGAGCTTACATCTCATCAGAGGAATGCACTTAACATACAAAATCTCCTATGCAAAGTACCTAGTGTATTGGAAGGTAAGTGCTATGAAGAAGAGTGAAATAGGGAAGGGAGAAAAGGAGTAAATGGAGAGTGGGTGGTGTGAGGAGGCTGCAGGGGGCAAGACTTTAGGAAGCAGTGACATTTGAGCAAACACTTGAGGGATAATGGAGCCAGCCGTGCAGATCCCAGAAGCAAAAATGCTCCCCCGGCACAGGGAGCAGTTAGTGCAGAGGGCCTGAGATGGGAGGGTGCCTGACCTGTCCTCATGCACAGCTCGGTAGTGGCAGGCAGGCCGCAGTGCTGAGGGCAGTTCCAACGCCAACTACCAGGAGTCGGCCCAGACTTCACAGGTTAAGGGCACCATCCCCAGCAAGGCTGCCCACGCTTCAGGACTAGCCTTGATTTAGGAGTCCCCAGGCCACCCAAACTTCTGACCAACTGGCTACAAATTCAGGGATTCCCACAGCTCCCTCGAATTCAATAGTTTGCTAGAACAACTTACAGAACCCAGGAAAGCACTATCTTTATGATTACAGTTTCATTACAAAGGCTACAGACTAGGGCTAGCCAATTGAAGAGACAGACAAGGGTAAGGTCTGGGAGAGTCCCATAAGTGGAGCTTGCAGGTCCTTTCCTTGTGGGATTCGGATACGTCACACTCTCAGCTCACTGATGTGTTCATCAAGCAGGAGGCTCACTCAGCTGCTGGTGTCCAGAGTCTTTACCGGGGTTTGGTTATGTAGGCGTGGGTGATTACATCATAGGCCCTGTGATTGGAACTGAGTCTCCAGAGGTCAGGCTGATATCACATGAATCAAAGCCCTAACCCTCTAATCACATGATTGACCTTTCTGGTGTGATTGGCCCCCATCCTGAGTCATCTCATTGGCATAAACTTGGTGTCATCCAAAGGACCCGACATAGACAGTGTTATCACTTGGGAACTTCCAAGGGTTTAGAAGCTCCCTGCCAGGAACCTGGGAAGAAAACCAGACACATGTTTTATTATACAGCATGGAACCTGTCAAGATCTGGGGGAGGACATCCACGCTAATTCTGTAATGAGAATAATGCTGAACACTTATAATAAGGAGAAATCAAACAGTGTAACAAAAACAATGAACTTATCAGGGACTTTGGATCTTTGCAAACACAGAAAGGCAAAATGACTAGCTCCCAGCTCAGGACAGGGAGGCTGATCACTCTTGGACACTCCCATCTCAAGAGTATGATTTCTGCATAAAGGTCATAGAAATGTTTTGACAACTGTGTATACAGCCAGCTTTTAGTTAATTAGCTCTTAGCCATTGAGAAGGGCGGACTTGTGGCATGATTCATCTAAAAATATGTATAATGCAAAATCTCTTTCATTTGCTTGTCGAGTAGACTTTATATTTCACACAATGTGTTATTTCCTTCAGATAGATAATTTGGAAATGGATTACTTTTGCTCCATAAAATTCCCAATTGTTGGAGTTGAGAGAACCTTAAGGAATTTCTAATTCAGTTCTTTCATTTCACAATGTGAGGAAGCCAAAGTCCAGAGGGATTACGTGAGGGCCCAAAGTCAACTAGCAGGTTAGTGGCACAGCTGAGGCCTGAAGCGTCTGACTTTCAAAAGTTGCTGACTTCCAGTCTGGGGTTCATTCCATTATGTGAAGTTGCACCATTCAGTCAGTGCATCAGCCTCAGATGTGCCCTAAAATGTGCCCTTGGAAGAGCAACAGCTCTTCTGGAGATGGGGGTCATGAGTCCCACCAACTCCTGCCCTTCTCACCTGTGTGACTCCGGACAAATTACTTAACCTCTATGAGTTAAGGTCCACAGTAAAAGGGAAACAAAAGTGGTACCAATCACAAAAGATTGTCACGAGGATCAAATGAGATGATGTAGGTGAAAACCACGTTGCAAGGCTGTAATATAATGGACAAATATTGCTACTTGATGGTATTATTTTTGGGTTCTGAGAAACTGTCATTTCTTGATTAAAGTGGAGCAAATTTGAGATCTTTATTGTGAACTATTTAACAAACATTTATCTGAACAATATGCTAGTGAATGTGGGGGATGCTAGTTTATGGTGAAATTCCCAGGAAGAGGCCATCCACAGTCAGCAGCAATGCTTAGCAAACTCAGATTGGAAAATGGTACAAGGGCTGCTTGACAGTCTAAAACGGAAAGCTCAGAAATTCCAGCAGGTGGCACACTGTCGAGTGGAATAAGACTCCCAAGAGGTTCCGTGGCAGTAAGATTACATTTGCAGCTGGGCACGGTGGCTCACGCCTGTAATCCCAGCACTTTGGGAGGCCTAAGAAGGCGGATCACTTGAGGTCAGGAGTTCGAGACCAGCCAGGCCAACATGGTGAAACCCCATCCCTACTAAACATGCAAAAATTAGCCAGGCATGGTGGCACATGCCTGTAGTCCAAATTAGCCAGGAGGCTGAGGCAGGAGAATCACTTGAACCTGGACGGCAGAGGTTGCAGTGAGCCAAGATTGTGCCACCGCACTCCAGCCTGGGCAACAAAGTGAAACTCTGTCAAAAAAAAAAAAATTACATTTGCGAGTATTTCTTCCCTTCTGGCCAAGAGACTGTTAATATGTGTAACTCTCACCCCTAGCTCTGGACACCTAGTTTTGTATACAAACTGCAGGTTTAGGTAAAGCATATAGGTCTTGAGATTTCAAGCATGGGAGACACTAACAGAATTACGCTGAATATCTTGGATGTGTAGTCATATTTTCTGTGGTGTCTCCTTGCTTTGTTCTCTGCAGAGTGGATAAAGAGTATGCACATGTGTAATTAGAGTCCATATACATAAACTGATCAGCCAGCAGATAGATCAGAATGGTGAGATCTATCCAAATTAAGATTAAAAATAAAAACAACAACCAAACACATGAAAGGTAGTTCTTGACTCAAAGATAATAAAATTAATATAATATGCTGTTCATCGAAAAATGCACTGAAAATGGACATAAGTAACTTAAAACACATTGAAATGGAGTAAGACTTTTTGTTAACCTATTTTGTAGCCCAAGAAAGGCATTCTATCAAATGAATTGATATCATTATTTTTAAAATGCTCTTAAGAGGTTTCTCTGTATTTGGACTGATCCTAGGCTAGTTAATATATGGCATCGTTTCTGCAGCTTTGCCTTCACGTGGTGAGAGCATTAGCATATTTTATATAGTCTTTTAAATGTGCTGTTGCTAATTATATAATTTCTCATGTTTGGTTTGTAGCCAGCATCAAAACTCTGAATTATTTAGAGTGATGACAGTTCTCTTGCCTGACTACCTCGTCTCTAGCAGTTTGCAAAGGAGGCTTGGCCCAAGATGCCCGTAGCAGGTAGCCTTGTAAGAATTCTAACTAGCTTCTCCTTTCACCGCTGCTCTGCCCAATAGGTTTCCAAGGAGGACAGGATGAGGGCCAATATATGGTAGATGTCTATAAGGTTGCAAATGTATTAGAGCCAGGAAATTTTTATTCTAAAATCATTTGCTCACTTTTGAATTTCGATGGTGAATTATTAACCAGCAACTGCTCGTGTAGTGGATGGTACTAAAAAGATCTTGTCTAAATTTAGGATCAGCCGCCTTTTTCTTGAAAAAGCAAGATAGTGCATATTTTAGCCTTCTTGGGCCATATGGTCTCTGGTGCAACTACTCAGCTCTACTATTCTCATGTGAAAGCAACCATAGATGATAGGTAAGCATGTAAAGGTAGCTGTATTCTGATACAGCATTATTCATAAGAACGGGCAATGGGCCAGGTTTGGCTTTCAGGCTATAGTTAGCTGAACCTTGGTCAGAGCCACTGATTTTTAGTTTTCTGGTGAATATGCTCCTTCCTGGGAATTTAATGAGAGGTATGGACCCTACTCCAGAAAAATAAATATTCATGTGCAAAATACTAAGAATACTAAGCTTTCCATGTATTTTTTCTTTTTCTTTTTTAACACAGAGTCTTGCTTTGTCACCCAGGCTGGAGTGCAGTGGCACGATCTCAGCTCACTGCAACCTCTACCTTGGGTTCAAGCGATTCTCCTGCCTCAGCCTCCCAAGTAGCTGGGACTACGGGTGTGTGCTACCATGCCCAGCTAATTTTTTTGTATTTTTAGTAGAGACAAGGTTTCACCATATTGGACAGGCTGGTCTCGAACTCCTGACTTCAGGTGATCCACCCGCCTCGGCCTCTGGAAGTGCTGAGATTACAGGCTTGAGCCACCGTGCCCGGCCTAAGCCTTCCATTTCAAGAAGTTATATATCCTCAAAACTCATCCATGGATCCACGTCATGGATCCAGGGCTTGATCTTGATAGTGACAAGAAAGCCTTTGTAATGGTCTGCTGGTTGCTCTGGGATAGCCATTTAAAAAAGATTTGCCCCCACTTATCTCACATCAGAAACTCCAGACTTTAATCAGACTCAGCAGTTCATAGACACATAGAGGACTTGAACCAGACGAGGCAGATGCACACATCAAGGGGCTTTAAAGGGAAGAAGCCATGGACAGGTTGGAAAGGTCAGGGAGAAGTATACTTTGGGGAGCACTGGGGAGAGATGGAAGCCACAGGCAGTTTGACTGTGATACTTGAATAAATGGTGGGTGACGTGGTAATTGGAAGCACAGCTGAAATACCCAGATCCTTATGATCCCTCGAACTATTCTCATCCTCAATGACCTCTCCTTTTGCTAGAAGGGGGTCTAGTTTAGCGTATGCATTTGTTCTGCTTCTTACTGTCTTGTGAGTGGTAGTATCAAAATTGAATGAATCTATTGTCCTATTCTTGACAGCAAGGGCTAACAGACCCCCAGGTTTCTTCTGTCCTTCAAGGGCGTTCTTCACAAAAGTGTCACCCTTCTCAGACAGGTGTGTGGCTTATGTCTAACACGTTAATGCCTAGTAATCCAGCAACTGCAGCATATAGAAATAGATAGCAGGGAAATATTGTTCCTAACACTACTGCTAATAATTCATTAGCTGTTGTCCCGTATTGAACATTGACTAATGTGTGCTAGGCAGTAAGCATTCATTTATCTGTGGTGCCTCCAATTTTTGCAAGATGAGTGAGAATGAGGAAGTTGAATTCCAGAAAGGCAGTGTAACCTCCCCAGGATTGCACAGTGAGTATACAGCAGAACAAACCCAGACCTGCCAGCCTGGCCCCACGTCACCTTTGCCATGGGACCAGCTATAGCTCTCAGTGATTTAAAAACTGGCCAAGTGGCTGGGCATGGTGGCTTACACCTGTAACTCCAGCACTTGGGGAAGCCAAGGTGGGAGGATTGCTTGAGCTCAAGAGTTCAAAACCTGCCTAGGCAACATAACAAGACCCCATCTGTACAAAAATTTAAAAATTAGCTGAGCATGATGGCACATGACTGTGGTCCCAGCTACTTGGGAGGTGGAGGTGGAAGCACTCTTTGAACCCGGGAGGTTGAGGCTGCAGTTAGCCGTGGTCGCACCATTGCACTCCACCCTGGGCGACAGAGCAAGATCCTGTCTCAAAAAAAAATTTAAAAATAAAAATCTTACAAGAGATTCATAACATGGCTTTTAATTAATATAAAAGTTTGGCCTCTATTTAATTGCTATTGTTGGTTGTTCTTTTTGCCTCTGGTGACAAAAGAGAACACAGAGAGCTTTTGAATGTTTACTCCACTGCCCTTTTCTGAAATACAACTCAGGGCCATACTTCTGCTCACAGTGACTCACTGGTGAATCAGGGCTGAGCCAGCGTGTGTCCTTTATGTTTGGTGCCACCAGATTATCATTTGTCCCACAGCCTCTCTACCCCACACTGCTCCCTCCTAAGCCTCCTGACAGCCACAGAATTGGTTGCCTCCTCCTTAACAATGTTCCCTGGGCCCAGGGCAGCCCACCAAGCCCTGGCTGTCCTCCCAGTGACTCAGACGCCCTTCAACAACTCAGGGGAAAGATGGTAAAGAAGTGAAGCTAGTGGCATCTTGGACTGCGCTCCGGAGCCGGGTTGGGAGTCGAGCCCTCCTCCAAACCAAACTGGAGTGTGACCTTGTCAAGCAGGTCCCTTAGCGTCTCACCTGAGTCCTGAGACCCCCATCTCGAAAGTCCCCATCAGTTGTTTCCATCTGCTCACAATCCTTTATTTCGGTGCACAACCCTGGGAGATCCTCCCAGGGGTCTTTCCTGTTGGAGTTCTTGCATTCTTTTCCTGCGTAGATTACTGGCTGGTCGACCTGTTCACTTTACCTAAGTTCCCAGTTGATTCATAGCAGTTACTCCAATTCTTTAAAGTTCTGGGGTAGAAGCCAAGTCTCTTTCAGGAACAAGGAAAGGTAACCAGGATTGGATCTTCATTTCTGGCTCGTCGTTCCCATGAGACAGCTCTCCAGGCCTCTGCTTCTTCACATCTAAAGCAGATGGGTGTGCTGAGACAGGCTTCCAGGTGCCCAGGGATGGCAGTGGGTTTAGAAGTCAAACATCTGTTTAACACCAGTTGGGCCACTTGAAGCTATGTGACTTTGGGGAAGTGTCCAGTAGCTTGGAGCCCATTTCTTCACAGGGTTATCATGAGGATTGAAAACAATAACACATGCCAAGTGTGTAGCTTAGTCTTTCACCAGGATTTATGCCCAATACATGTCAATGCCCTTCTATCTCCATCTGCATCCATTCCCTTCCAGTGCAATTTCCAAGCTGTATTAATAATAATGGCAAGCGTGAGGTTTTGTGTTCCTTGCAGTTTGCACAGTGCTTTTTTTGGGTGCTATTGCCTGCAATCCTCACAATATCCTTGGAGATAGAGGTTTTTACTTACATTGTGCAGTCCAAGAAATAGATTCAGAACCTGGATCTGACTTTCAGCCAATGCTCTATGCTGTATCTACTAGGCAATCAAGACATATTTATTGATCATCTGCTGTATGCTCAGCTCTGAGCTTGATGCCGTGTGGAGGGCATGGGTGATGTGTGGTCCCTCTCCCCAACGAATTCATGAGTCATGGGGAAAGGGAAGGTGATGGGTAGAAGATAATTGAAACAAGCTACCATCACCCCCGAGAAACGTTTATTGGGTACAAACTGTGTTTGCAAAGCTGTGAAATTATAGTACCTATTATGTACTTTTAAATTATGATTTATTTTTTCAGTCACTTTCTCATAAGGATCTTAAGAGAAATAACAGAGATTGAGAGTGAGTCCTGATTCAGCTCAAGTGATAATTTTAAAAAGTAAACAAAAACCACCCTACCTGTCTGTTTCAAGGTCAGGACAGGGTTTCTAGCCTTGATAGGATTTTTGTTGGATAGAACTTATCTTCATCAATGAGGTCGTATGGAGCACTTAAGGTAGGAGGCACTTTACTTCTCTTTATTTTTACTTCTACCAAACGTATGAAATTCCATAACTCAGTTTTCAGTCCAGACATCCAGCTGTGTCATTGACACCATTTCCTCCCAGTTCCTGGGGTGGCAACTTTATCTCTGCCCCGTTACCTGGTCTTTTCCCCACCTTACCTGCCCCTTGCCACAGTCATCAGCCCCATAATGTATCTTGCCAAATGTCACCAGGTCCTTCTTTCATTCTCTGAGTTACTGCGGGAGATTCCTTAGCAATCTTCATTCCTCTCTTCATTCAGTCAACACGTTTTCATTGAGCACCTGCTTTGGCCAGACACCTTTCTGGGCGCTGCTGCCATTTACATAAGACAGACATGGTCTTTCCCTCATGGAACCCTAAGGTCTCATGTGAGGTAGGGACAGGACGTTAAAGGAATAATTATAGGAATGATGTGTACTATGAAAAAGGACATACAAGGGGCTGTGAGACCGTGCATTGTGGATCTAAGGTTTGGGTTTTAGGAAAGTCTTCTCTGAGGAAGTCGAATTTCTGCTGAAACCTGAAGGAGTGATAGATGTTAGCCGGTGCCCGAGGTGGGGTTGGATGCTCCGTGGGTATGTAGGGGTGGGAGTAGGGTATTGTGGCCGGGGAGGCTGGAGAGAGAAGAATGCTTTCAGGTACAGAGAACACACACTTGAATACCAGCCAGCTGAGGAACTGGGAAATCCAGGTGGCTAGAGTGGAAGGAGGGAGAGAAAAAGTAGTAGGAAACAGGGTTGGGACCAGGCTGCGGTAAACCTTCTAAAGCCATTTTACGGATTTAGGATGTCCCGGGAATAATAGGTTGTGATCCCAGCAGGGTATGACGTGATCTCACTTGCATTTTCAAAAGATCTCTCTGAAAGCAACTGAGAATGGATTGGAGGGACCCAGGGGTAAATGCAGGGCAACCAGTAGGTTGGCTTCTAAATAGTCATTGTGGAGGTGTTGGTGGCCTGCTGTGGGCTGTTGGCAATAGGGGCAGGGAGCAGTGGACAGAATTAGGAAACATGGAATGACAGGAATGAGTGGCCACAGTGACTTACTGAATGGAGGAAGTGAGGAGAGGAATGGGTGAGGGACCAGCGGCAATTTCCTTGCTGGGGGTCACATCAGGTGGTGACAGGGAGAAGCAGTTGGGAAGAAGATACACGCAGCTGTGCTTGTATGGGGGATGCTGCTTACAGATGGCTCCAGAGCAGGTGTCCCTCCTCCCAGCACCTCCCATCCCGGTTCCTTCTGCACACAGCCTGCAGATTCACGGCCCTCAATCTCTGGTTTAGAAAACTTTCGATGAACCAGTGTGTGTAGGACCAAGAACACCCTTCTTTGCCTCCATGGTCTCAACCTTGTCTCTCATTGGCCCCCTCCGTAACACTCATTGGTTTCCTCCACAACCCCAGTGCATTTTCCTTCACTTGGCTCATATTCCCTTCAGTTCCTGCTTCAAGCCTAACTCCTTGAGAATACACTTACCAACTGCCCTAGCTTGTTCAAGTGTTTGGTTTGCTATTCGTTTTACACTTGAAACACACTGCTGAGCTTTCTCATTATCTTCTCCCTTTATAGACTCTGCCTTGCTGATTTACTTAGAAAACTCAGTTCGGATATTGTCATATACTTCACAGCTAGTCCCTTCCGTGATGCTCTGTGCGTTGCTATGCTCCATACATGTCGAGGCAAGGACGCGTGAAGGGCAGGTCTGTGGAGTGGAAGGTGAGACAGATGAGGTTGCAAAGTCTCATGGAAGGTTGAAGATGTGGACATAGTTGCAGATATGGGCAGAGAGATGTCCATACACATACATATCAGGAGAAGGGAGTTATTTATTTGGTATATAATAGTGGAGGAAGAATATTGTGAAGTTTGAAACACAAGGATCACACATGAATGTAGTAATTTAAGAAAATTAATCTGGCAGTGGCATAAAGGTGGACTCGAAGGAGAAAATTGCTACTGGTTAATGTGTTTATTTTATTTGCCAGGCTATGTACTAAGCACTTTACATGAGTGAATTTATGTCATTCTCACAACTCCCACCCACAATCCCCCGCAAGAGTGCTACTATCATTATCCTTATTGTACAGAGGAAGAAGATGAGGTCTAAAGAAGGTAAACATTTTTTTCTTTTTTTTTTTAATTAAAAAAAATTTTTTGAGATGGGTGGGGTCTCACTGTGTTGCCCAGACTGATTTCAAACTCCTGGCCTCAAGCAATCCTCCTACCTCAGCCTCCCAAAGTGCTGAGATTATAGGCATGAGCCACTGCTCCTAGCCAAGGTGAACTTTTAATTGTTGAAACCAGGTTGCAAATCCAGCCTGCCTAACCGTTATGCTGTAGTGTCTTCTGGAAAAAGAGAGGAGTCTGGGACAGGGCTATGGTAAAACTGTTCCAACGGTCTCTGGGGTTCCAAGAAGATCCTCAGGGTTTGCAGCCAAAATAAAAACTGTCTCCTTCAGCCAGAGCAGCCCACTGGCATCTGTGTAACCATTTGGGCTCTACATAAAATTTAAGAGACAATCCCCTGCTTAAAAAGTTTGAAACTGCTGGATGCAAGGGTTTGTGTTGTTTGGTTTGTTGAAGATGCTATAGAATTCACACCACACACTGCCTTAGATGCTACAAGCCTGAAGAAGTCTTCCTGAGGCAAAGGTATGGATATTTGTTCTTCCCAAAGATATGACTCTGCTAGCTCCAGATTGAAAAAAAAAAAAAAAAAATGCACCTTTTAAAAACTTCATCAGGACCACAACTTGTTTTAAAACTCTTGGGTGCCAGGTGCGGTGGCTGATGGCTGTAATCCCAGCACTTTGGGAGGCTGAGGCAGGCGGATCACTTGAGGTCAGGAGTTTGAGACCAGCCTGGCCAACCTTGTCTCTACTAAAAGTACAAAAGTTAGCCGAGCATGGTGGCGCATGCCTGTAACCCCACCTACCCGGAAGGCTGAGGCAGGAGAATTGCTTGAACCCTGGAAGTGGAGGTTGCAGTGAGCCAGGAGATTGCACCACTACACTCCAGCCTGCGCGACAGAGTGAGTGAGACTCTGTTTCAAAAAAAAAAAACAAACAAACAAAACAAAACAAAAACCTCAGAAGGAGATTTCTTTTTGGCTCTTTACCAAATTATAAGACAATTAATTAAATAGGAGCACTTGTGTTGTTATAGACATTCCCCATTTTCAGGATGCTTTCATAAATCCCTTTTTTTGAGCTGTGCAACTATCTGTGAGGTAGATACGGCCAGTCATGATTAGTGCCCATTTTTCTTTGCCAATAATGGGCTCAGGAAGGCTAGGCGATTTCCTGGGGTTTACTGCTCTGTCTTCAGTGCCTCACACCCAGTAGTTGCTCAACAAATGTTTGCTAAACAAGTTGAATGATCGAACAAAGACCATAAGGATTGGAATCTAAGCCCTTTAAAATCAGGGCTGGTTTTGTGATCCCACTCTGTCTTTAATGTGGTGAGAGAGTCCAGTCCATGCAAGCTACCATGCAAATAAGTGTCATATGACATTGGAATCAGTGAACTTTTAGTGATTAATGTTTGGAACACTCTCCATGGTCATATAAGCTGAAAAACTCTCCCCCACGTAACTCCCCACTCCTCCACATTTTCGGGTATTAACTATGCAGCCCCCTCTGAAAAACATATGTTCCTTTTATTACAAACTTTGATGCAATTTATAGAACATATTGTATTTGGATTTGGGGGGAGGAGTACATTTATTCCAAATTTACTCTCTAATGCATTTTAGAAAGAAAAATAAAAATTTGTGTATGCCTTTTGAGTCATATGAGGATACGTAGAAAGGATTCATTCTTTTTGCTTGTCACTTGAAATGATCACATCTTAGTGTGCCTGGTAAGAATAAGCATTGCCATTTGACTGTAACAGTGTTTAGAGAAGAGAATAGCAGATTAATGGCGGGGTTTGGACATGGTCTCTATTTGTTTTCTCTTCTGTCTGGCTTTCAGGAGCATGAGCTGGCAGCTCTCTGCCCTCGCCCACGGCTGCCTGACCCTCCGGAAGTCTCCCCAAATTCTGAAATGTGTGTCAGGCCAATTGTGCAGTCTCCAGCCCAGCTAGAGAACGCCTCTCCACTGGAGCGCCCCCCTCCACCCCGCTCCCCAGGGGAAATGCTCTGCTGAGCTCTGCTTAAAATATTCCCAGGGTAACTAATGATTTTGAAAATGCCATGTTACCATGGTACTTGAGGCATGGTAGGTGGGGGGCATGCAGCTGGGTTTCGAATTCAGTAGGTATCCAGTTTATAAGCGTTCATTTTCTTTTTGTTTTCAGTTTTTGTTTAATTTAAAACATGCTGAGAAGAAAACTGGATCGCATGAGCCTTGGCATGCTTTCTCTTTTTCTTTTCTTCCTCCATGAGGCTTTGTCCTCCACCTCCTAAGTCCCTGCCAGGTGTTCTGTGTTTAGAGACAGGACGGGATTGCTTGAAAGCTCCCACCTTTGGAGGGCTGGGTGTGCCACAACCTGGCAGCCCATGAAGCATCACTGACCACAGGAAATGCTATTTGAGGCCCCGACAATAGCAAACAAAATGGAACAAAACCCTGCCTCCATCCAGCGTCATTGTTTTAGTTATATGCAATTATAGGGGAGGGAAAATATCTCTTCCTCTCCAATTGTAGATTCATGGCTGAGGCCCCTATAACAAGAGACAGATTAACAAGAGAAAAACATACACATTTATTTAATATGAGCTTCGCGTGACATAAGAGTTTTCATAAGGAAACAAAGACCTATAGAAACAGTTCAAACCTGTGTGTTTTTATGCTACGTTTGATGAAGGGTGGACAGTCATGGAGAAATATGATAGGGCAAAAAGGGTATGAGTTAAGTGTCATGAACTGGGGCGCTTAGCAAGGCCTGTTTGTTCAGATTCTTCTCTATGGCCCTATGTCTTCAGCGATAATGATGCTATTTTCCTCGAGGTGGAAGAAGGCAGCCTGTTGAGTAAGGGAGGGTCTTGCGATCAGTTTCACTGGAAGGTCAGAAAATCCTTTCTAGGTTTTATGGCCCGCTGCAGGAGAGAAGGGAGGTGGAAGGTCCGAGAGGCCTTCCTGCACGTGCTGCCTCCTGAATGTCTTCACCTTCCAAGATGCCATAGTTAGGACAGCATGTCCTGAACCTCGTCACAATCCCATGACCGTTTTTAAAAGATAGGGATAGATAGATATTCACCATCACATATGTAATATGTATGCATATATGTGTATCTGTGTGTGTGTATTAGTTTCATAGTTTGACCTGCTAAGGAAAGGATATCTACAGAGACACAGAGGGAGAGAAAGAGGAAGAAGGAGAAAGAGGGAAATAGAAGAAAAGAAAGAGATAAAAAGAACAAAGGAGAAGGGCAGGATCAGAGGATGAAAGTTAAAAATGTATCGAGCCTCTGCTGTATGTTCCTGTTGAAGGCAGGGCTGGGCTTCTTACGTCGGGGAAGGAAACCAAAGCTAAGGGTAAGGAAGATGGAGAGGGCAGAGGAGGGAGAGGTAGATGGGGAAGAGAGCTGCCTAGAGGGGCAGGGGGCAGGGGGACTGCCTGGAAGTCCCAGGTGGTGCTAATCCACTTTGTGTGTCTATAATGCCTGCGGCTCTGGGTTGCAGAGTTACTGGGTCACCAGAGCCCTTTCAAATGCTCATTTGCTATTTCTGTCCCGGGAAGTAGCTGATCAGTTTCTGTGTTCAAATGCAAACGTTATTTATGGTGCTTGTTTGTTATGGGTGTTTTGGTGTCTTTTGCCCATGAGATTCTTAGGGTTTTGCTCCCTGGCATCTTGGAAATCTAGTGTGAGCCTGTGCTAACTGGGACCTGAAGATCCTCTTGGCAGAAGGTATGTGCCTCATCACGCAGAGCCTGAAGGTTAGATTTAGGGTAAGGATTGCATTGACCTGAGACTCACCTTTGACTCCCATCTTTAAAATCAAATTTCCTTGATTTGTTTACTTGTTTTAAAAGACTTACTCTTATTCTTCTTTGCAAACGGGTGTGTCAGGCTTGAACATTTGAATGAGCTTTGAAAGAAAGCTACCTCACTCTATATTCGGTGGCAGCCTACACAGGTTAGTGATCAATCAATAAGTAAAATAGTAACCCAACATGTTTTTGAATGTTTGGGTTACTTACCTTTGAATAGCTCTTAGCCTTTTAAAAAAAGTATTATTCAGACTTAAAATACAGCTCTGTGCTTTTGTTGGTTTGTTTGTTTTTGAGATGGGGTCTCAGGGTCACCCAGGCTGGAGTGCAGTGGTGTGATCACAGCTCACTGTAGCCTTGACTTCTGGGCTCAAGTTATTCTCCCACCTCAGCATCCTTAGCAGCTGGGACTCAGGAACCCACCACCACACATAGCTAGTTTTTTTATTTTTCTTTTCGTAGAGAAGAGACCTTGCTATATTGCCCAGGCTGGTCTCTGACTCCTGAGCTCAAGGATCCTCCTGCCTTGGCGTCCCAAAGTGCTGGGATTATAGGTGTGAGCCACCACACCCAGCCTAAAACTCATCTTTGAATAGGTAACTCCAGCAGTCAAAAGTAGGGAATATAGTTTAGGGATACACAGCCTTTGTGGCTGATAATATTAGGGTGCTATGGTTTAAAGGAACCCCCTCCAGGCTGCAACACTTACTACCCAAGTTATTTTCTTCAGCATGGTTCGTAGTATTGACCTAGAAGTATTGAATTTCTGTGACTCTGAAAAAAATAATTTTTTCTTTCATCAATCTGCGAAATAGCAGTATGTTCTAAGGATTAACAATTGCTTCAAATGCCTGCTATGATAGTGTTATACTTGAACTTAACTTATTTTTATGGTTTAGAATTCTCGGAATAGCACTTAACTTTCTCATGGGAAATTTGGGTACATTTAGTAAAGATTTCAAAGCATAATGCAACAGTAAATGTTTCTTTTCAGTGTTTATTTTTTCATTATTGCCTCGTAAAACAATTCCTAAAATCATTGGCTCTCTCCAGTGATCTTTTACTCATCTTCAAGTCATCTCCTTCCTCTTTATATTTGATTGAATTATGAGATTTTACTGTTTGCCAGGCCTTCAACTAATTGCCAGGGATAGAACGATGAATAACCTATAATCTTTGCCTTCAAAAAAACTTCTGTTTTTTCGTGAGATGGCTCATAATCAGCCCAGAATTTGGCAGCCTTGGAAAATATTAGGTTAGTTTCTTTTTTTTTTTTTGAGACAGAATCTCACTCTGCCACCCAGGCTGGAGTGCAGTGGTGTGATCACAGCTCACTGCAACCCTGACCTCCCAGGCTCAAGGGATCCTCGTGTCTCAGGCTTCTGAGCAGATGGGACTATAGGCTGTGCCACCACACCTGGCTCATTTTTGTATTTTTAGTAGACTCAGGGTTTTGCCATTTTGCCCAGGCTTGTCTTGAACCCCTGGCCTCAAGTGATCGACCGACCTTGGCCTTCCAAAGTGCTGAGATTCTAGGCATGAGCCACTGCATCTGGCCTTGGTTAGTTTCGTTTCTCTTTTCAATTAGCAATAATTTTGCTAATCTCTCTCTCTCTCTTTTTTTTTTTTTTTTCTGAGATAAGGTCTCCCCTCCATTGCCCAGGCTGGAGTGCAGTGGCACAATCTCAGCTCACTGCAGCCTCGACCTCTCCAGCTCAAGTGATCCTCCCACCTCAGCCTCTCAAGTAGCTGAGACTATAGGCACATGCCACCATACCCAGCTAATATTTGTATTTTTTGTAGAGATGGGGGTCTCACTATGTTGCCCAGGCTGATCTCTAACTTCTGGGCTCAAGAGATCCTCCTGTTTCAGCCTCCCAAAGTGCTGGGACTACAGGCATGAGCCATTGTGCCCAGCCCTAATATATCTTTTTATTTCCTAAAAATGTGTATCTCTTTCCTATACTAACTGACATAACCAGATTGGAATTAAAATAATGCAGACTAGAATTTAAGAAAAAATAATAATCTTCCCTGGTCAGTGCCGTGCTCAGGTAGACAGCACTTGGTTACCTACCCTTTGCAAATTTAGTTTTAAACTGCCAAGTTCTAGTCATTGAATTTTTTTATATATTATACTTCTGTAACTTCTGTTTTTTCCTAGAAGCATGAGCCTTAGTTTCTTTTCAACATTTCTGAAATGCTTACACGCCCAGTATCAGACTTTTTGCTAGGAAAAAACACTTAGGAACAATGAATAACAAGAATTCTGTTTATTCTGTTTGTGCCTAACATTGTGAGGAGCCTGCATAGACAGAGTTTTAAGAAAAAATGTATTTAATTTAGCAGGCAAATGAAAACTTTGATAGCCAAGGGTATATGCAGATAGCCGTTTCTGTGTATTTCCATTAAAAATACTTTATTTGAGAAAGTGATAGGGAGAAAGACTTGTACAAAAAAATTTGAATTCTTTACCAAAGGCATAATAGTAAGTGCCAAGTGGTAAAGAATTGCATTTGAGCATTTGTGGTTGGACATGGTTTCAGAAAAGTATTCATTAAGAAGTGAAGTCAAGAGCAAATAATGTAAGGTATGAATATTGTAAGCTAAGGGGAAAATGTATTTTAGGTAGTTGCTGGTGAAAGAATATACCATCATCTTCTTTATGTCTTCTAAGTATCTAGGCCAGTATCATGGGACCCTACATTAATAGTGCTTTGGGGCTGCACTTGGGTAATATTTTCAGCTGAAACTGAACTAACACAAGGCCGTTTGGGCCGATGATCATCAAAGCCATGTGGCTGTGTTCCAGGACAGTTTCACATCAAGCTGCATGGTACAAGGCACTGCCCTGGAATAAGTCACATATCTTCGAAGCTCCTTGTGATGCAAGAATTTTCTCCACCCCTTGTCAGACTCGTGATGGGGGTGCCCCGTTTATTTGGCCCACCATGCTCAACCTCTTGCAGGAAGGAGCATATGAGTGAGCAAGGGCAGGATCTAGCTGGCTACTTTGGACACCAGCAGGAGCAGACTCTGTGTAGGCCCCTCAGCCAGACCAAGTGGGGGTCCCTGCAACCCCCAAGACTCCAGAGGGTGTGTTACAATGGTATCTTAGCTCTGCTGTCTGTGGACAGCGGTGTGTTACCAGCTCAGTGGACACCTTGCCTTGTAGTGTGGGGCAGCTGCCCTCTGCCAACGAGGGCAAAGGGCCAGTGTGACAGTTTTTTTGGGGTACTTGCACTCAATGGGTCCTGAACTCTTGTCTGGTGTCCAGGAAGAATTAGTTGCACAGATACTTGAAAGATGGTGGAGGTAGAAAATTTTACTTAGTGACAGAAGTTGCTCTCAGCAGAGAGGGGAGCTGGAGAGGGGATGGGATGGGCAGATAATCTTCCCTAAAGTTCTGTTGTCACCAGCTGGCTCTTCCCTGAAGTTAAGCCGTCTGTCCTCCAAAGTCTAGCTATACCGCTGAAGTCGAATCGCCTTTCTCCAAGCTGCTTCTCTCTTCTCCCAGCTGAGTCTGAGGTCTTTATAGGCACAGGATTGGGGGTGGGGTGGGCCATAGGGTAGTTTTGAAAAAGGCAACATTCAAGTGGTAAAAAGACATTATTCGGAAAGAACTAATCGGGAGACAGTGGGCAAACAGGGATAGAAGTTCTCATTTTCAGCTGTGGCTTTTTTGCTCAAACGTGGGGTTTTGCCAGGGACACACCCCTGTCTGCCTAGAATTTCTCTGCCTCCTGTCACTATCACTTGGAGTCAGCCAAGCATTGCCTGAGAGCCCCCTGCATGCCCAACTCTATGCTGAGGACCTTGAGGAGGATGCAGAGAATTCAAGGAAGGATTCAGAAAGGGAGGGCCATGATTGATTGATTGAGCTTTACTGTGGGGCAGGCACCGTATGAAACATACTCCATTTAATTCTCACAACCACCCCAAAGGCAGGTACAATGGTCCTTATTTGCTCACTTGGGAAGCCTTGTTGGAGAGGTGAGCTGCCTCTCCAGGGCCCCACAGCTGTGATGGAAGGGCTAAGGGTCACCCTGGCTGCAGGACTCCCAGTATGTGCCCTTACTATGACACCCTGCTCTCCAAACAACAAAACAATCAGCCCACTGCTGAGGCCAGATGCTGTTTTATCCAATCAGTTCTCTGGATCCTTGTATAAGTTAAAGGGTGTGTATGGCCTCTTTGAGATGACTGACCACTGAAGTCCTCAACTGTTTCCTGTCTGGTTATCCTCAGTACAAGAAATTGTTCAGATCCACATCCTAGTAGAAGCTGTACTTCAAAACACAAAGGGCAGCTTAAAATGAGAAATTGTAATGTTCTGGGTGGCAGAGGGAATACTAGTCCTAGAGGTCCCCCTCCTTCTATTTAAGGCATAAAAACTACAACAGCAGCGACATCCTAGGGTCTAGACCGGAGTGATGTGAGCCCACATGTCTAGCTGAGCTCCAGCACTAAAGGAAACCTCGCAGAAATCCCACCAGCTTCTCTCTAATAGGAGATCTTCCACTGTGGCCCCGTGGTTGTCCTGTGGTGGTGGCAGACAAATATCCCTGGAGAGGTGGGGCCATTGCTTGGAGCAGCAATGGTACAAGAGTTTATCTCTGAAAGAGGTCAATGTTGGTTGTAAAATTTAACAGTTCTTTTTTTTTTTTTTTTTTTTTTTAGACAGAGTCTCACTCCGTCACCTAGGCTGGAGTGCAGTGGCGCGATCTCTGCTCACTGCAAGCCCCACCTCCCGGGTTCATGCCATTCTCCTGCCTCAGCCTCTCGAGTAGCTTGGACTACAGGCACCCACTCCACGCCCCCGTCTAGTTTTTTTGTTTTGTTTTGTTTTGTTTTGGTATTTTTAGTAGAGATGGGGTTTCACCGTGTTAGCCAGGATGGTCTCGATCTCCTGACCATGTGATCCTCCCGCTTCGGTCTCCCAAAGTGCTGGGATTACAGGCATCAGCCACCATGCCTGGCCAAAACTTAACAGTTCTTTAGACCTGTGTTCTAAGATTTGAAACCACTGGTGACTTTTCAAGAAGTAAGATTTGGAAAAAATCTCTCTAGTGTCACATCCCTCAATCGGCCAATTATGCATCGGTGTCTTTTGCTAGTTTCTAAAATGATTAGTTGCACAAAGAATGGAGATAGCATGTTTGTGTGAAGCACGCTCCTCTTTTTTGCCACTCCCTTAATTCCCCACTTCCTGCCTCCAGCAATTTCTGGCCTGTTTCCTGGATGTCAGTTCATTGCCACATTAGTGTGTTCCTTGTATGTTCTGTTGCCAGAAAGGTGCTGCCACAGCAGGCCCTGGGAAGTCAGGATGCTGCTCGTTTTCTCTGTAGGTCTATCAGAGAGAAACCTGTGGGATTGGGAAAGGATTTGGTCATCCCAGACATGTTCGGTTTTAAGGAACTCTATGTTCTAAGAAACATGTTGATATCTACCTTTTTATTTCCAGCATAGGAAGGAAAAGGAAAAAAAGGGAAAGAAATATTCAAATTATCTTGGAGCTCTCCTCTCATTTCTATTAGGCACAAAATCCATAGTTCCTTTTCAAATGGTTATTGACCCAGCAAGACTGTATGTACTTGGGTTGAGTATTATCTCTGTTATTATCACCTTCTTTTGTCTTCTATGCACTTCATTCATCTCCTGTAGAGGCAGCTCACAGATTGATTTTAAAAGATGTAACAATGTCTCCTGAATCGCTGCAGAGGACATTTTGTCACTGTGTTGACTGTTGGTGCATTTCCGTTTATTATTGCTGGTTTCAAAAGCATGTAATTTTTATCTGAAAGTAGGTTACAATTAAGGGAGTTGCAGGCAGTGATCCTGGATCCTGTTTTGTCTCCTTGATAAATACAACTTAGAGGAGCTGGAGAACATGTGTTTGGATTTGTAGCTCTCCTGTTACCTCCTGAGTAACCTCAGGAAATAGCACGTGGGGGAAGACAAAGGAGAAGCAAAGCAGGTGTCTTTAGCAAAATGACAGGTGAGGCAGGGCGAGAACAGAGGAGGGAGGTGCTGGCTGCTAGAAGCTTCTCAAGATGGAGCTGTAGAAGCAAGCCTGTTTTTGGTGGGAGAGGCCAAGTCTCATGCCCAGGGGAGATTTTTGTTTTCTTTTAAGGAGTAATAAAGTCTGAGGTGGTCTGCGTCATTTCACCCTTTCTAGTAAAAAGGATTAGTTCTCGTTGAAAATGCTTCCTTGCCCTCTGAATCTGTCAATACTCCACCTTTGTCCTCACCCTTGACTTTAAAAACCCTGCCAGATGCCTTCCTATGAAGGCACAAATTAAGCACTTTTTCTTCTTTGTAGAAAAAAAA
>NW_012104488.1:3205596-3208215 GCF_000951045.1 Mandrillus leucophaeus
TCTGTTATCAACTAGTTAAGAATTAGCATCATCCAGATCTTTTTCTTTGTCCTTAACTTAGCATTTTCTCCTACTTGATGTGAATAACTAAATGGCCTGCCCCTCGTTGGGTGATGAGAAAGCTTTTATCTTCTGTCGAGAAATGATGGATAGTATTGGCTGAGACTTGTTTCCTAATATCTATGCCTTATTCAAAATGTCATAGATCTTTTATACTAATACATTTTAGTATACTAAAAGTTTAGTTCCTTCTATAATTTATCTGTTCTGAATTTTCCATCTCCAACTAATTCAAACCTCATTAGGAGAAAGGAGAAACAAATTGTACCCCAACCATTGTTCCTTCTTGAGTTGTATTATAATGTCAGCACAGTCCTATTTAAAGATCCTAAACTCTAAAGCTCTTTTTTAAGGGTGCGAATATGTTTAGACTAAAATCGCAAAGCCATCCCAGAATAAGGAGGAAAAAATATGAAACGTTCTTAGAACTGTTACTTTTATACTTAAAGATAATTTATATAATAATAATTACATTTATTCTGATAGCTCCTACTTGTAAATTTTTATACTCTATACTTTGGTTTTTAGGCTCTTTTTTTAAAAAAAAAAAAAAACATATTTTCTTAGATGTGAAATTAAAGATGGTGGTGAGGGTATGAGGATAGTTCACAGGACTGTTTAACCCACGTTTAGCCTGAACCTCTGAGTCATGGTGTCCCCTAATCCCTGGCTTGGGCTCTGCTGCCACCATCTCTAATCCAGAGAAATGAGGTGGTTTTGGGGCCTGGGATGGCCTCTGCAGGCTGTCCTATCCCGCCTTTCCCCATACGCTCCTGTTGCAATCGAAAGAAAACATAGAAACAAATCTCTAAATTAAATGTTTTATTTGGGAATCACAGAATAGCAATTTGGGGCAGACACACAGACTGAGGTGGGCTTTGGTATGTCTGAAAAACAAGGGAAGCTTGGGAGTTTTATTATAAAGAGAAATGTGGGCCAGGAACAGTGGCTTAGGCCTGTAATCCCAGCACTTTGGGAGGCTAAGGTGAGAGGATCACTTGAGGCCAGTTTGAGACCAGCCTGGACAACATAGCAAGAACCTGTCTCTACAAAAAAAATGTTTAATTAGCCAGGTATGGCAGAGCACACCTGTTGTCCCAGCTACTTGAGAGGCTGAGGTGGGAGGATCACTTGAGCCCGGGAGGTCAAGTGGCCAGTGAGCCATGATTGCAGCACTGCATTCCAGCCTGGGTGATAGACTGAGACCCTGTCTCGAATAAATAAAAGAAAATGAATGAAAGAAATGTTACATATTGTTTTGGAAGAAAGCTCACTGGCACTAGAGAAGCTTCTGGGAGCTGGCAAGTTCTGACTGGGGGGTGACAGTGATGGTGGTACGAAAAACCAGTCTTGCAGTCATGGCAGGTCGTTTCAGCAGCTACTAGGTGACACTGTTTTTAAGGTTACAGCTGGCCATTTTAGCGGCTGGGCTTGCAGAAAATTCAATTCTTGGAGCACATGCTGTGTGTCCTGAGTGCTTACCCCCTGACTCCGGCCCCTCGACTCTGGCTTAGCTGGGTATAATAAGAAAGACTCAATTCGCATAATCAGACTTCATACTCTGTATCCCAATTTAGGCCCCTGTGACTTCTGGATCATGCTTCAGGCCACTGCCAAACCAAGCTGTCCTACAACTCACCCTGGCCATGTCATTGTCTTGCTAATAACTCTTCCATGATTTCCCCTGAACCAGTTGACTTGAGGGTTTCAGAGTTCTCCAAGTCTGCTCTCAAACTGCATTTCCAGACTTTATCCATAACTTCTTCCCCCAACCAGCACATCTCCTGTGTTCACGTCCAGCTGGGCCACTCCTAGTTTCCCGGGCATCATTTAAGATTTCATTGCCCCTCTTCATCTCTGTTGCCTGTTGCTCTTTACCATCCATCAAAATCTAGCACAAATGCAATTTCTGTGAAGCCTTTCTAACCCTTCACACCAGAAGTAACCGTTCTCTCCTCTGAAATCTCGTAGCTCTTTAAATCTATTTCTTGTGAATTGTTCTCAGTCTATTTTCTATTCATTTAACAGATATCATTACGCTTTGCTACAGTTCTGTTTTCCTTTATTTAAAAAAAAAAATACATGGCCAATTATAAAGTGAAAATTAGAAAACATCTACTTCCTAAATTTAGGAAACTTTTTAAAACTTTTTTCTTTTCTTGAGAGTCTCCCATATAAAGATGAGGCAGGAAGCTGGAAGCTGTGTGGCTGCAATGCTGTTTCTATCTGTTTTGCTGTCTGGATTATTCCAGTAATTTGGAACAGGATAGAGTGGTCCTGGAAGCTAGCAATGTGGGTGGCTGAGGGAGGAAAAGAACAATGCTATTCCACATCCATTTCAAAAACATTCTAACAATGAAACACAAATTCGGATCAGTTTGTTTCAATTTTTAAGTAAAAATATTGTCTGCACGAGATAAATCTCATTTAGATCATGCTTATTCTGTTAATTAAATGAAAGGTTGCTGAGATATATAATGGGGGACTGGGACTTCAGATGGGATGGGTATCAGTTAGAAAGTCCTGGCCCTGGTAGTCTTTTTTTTTTTTTTTTTTTTT
>NW_012104488.1:3210795-3213555 GCF_000951045.1 Mandrillus leucophaeus
ACACACACACACACACACACACGTATGCACACAGCAATTAATAACCAGAGTTTATTGAGGGTTTACAGTGTTTCAGGCATTTCTCATTGCATACAAAATCTCATAAATCCCACCCAAAAACCACGAGGCGAGTATCATCCCACCTAACAGATGAGGAAGTCTTAGAGAGGCAAAGTAAGTTGTTTAATGTCATACAGTGGAGAGCCAGGATTCCCGGCAAGCCTGCCTGGCACCAGGGCCCACACTTTTAACGTTTGTGTGTGTCACATGTACAGGGTCTTCCGTTTTATGTGCAAATATTCATTTCTCACACCCTCTTTGGAGAAAGACAAGGTGGAGAGGAGGAAGTTGTAGGTGTTGAAATGGGAGCACTCACACATGTGAGTATCCAGAAGCCTCCAGGAGGCCCAGCAGCCATGTGGCCCCACCTACAGCCACCTCATTTCTTTTTCTGCAGCATAAAATAGCCAAAATACGTGTTGTGTGGTGCTGACACCGTCCAAACATACCTACTGAGCGTGCTCAGATCTACTTAGGAGTCTGTCTCTGCTTCCTGAGATACGAAAGCGTCTGGAAACAGGTTTTCTTTTTCTTCTTGCTTTGTAGAGATACATTTTTTTTTTAATTGCAGAAAGCTTTTTGGTTTCTTGTTCAAAAAAGTATAAATTGGCTGGATGTGGTGGCTTACATCTGTAATCCTAACACTTTGGGAGACCGAGGTGGGTGGATCACTTGAGGTCAGGAGTTCAAGACCAGCCTGGCCAACATGGTGAAACCCCATCTCTACTAAAAATACAAAAATTAGCTGGGTGTGATGGTGGGTGCCAGTAGTTCCAGCTACTCAGGAGGCTGAGGCAGGAGAATCGCTTGAACCCAGGAGGCGTAGGTTACAGTGAGCCAAGATCACACCATTGCACCCAAGCCTGGGCAATGAGAGCAAAGTTCTATCGGGACAAAGTTGTATGAAAAACAACCTTTCTGCCTGAAATCCACAATAGGAGCTGGGTGATAGACTGAGACCCTGTCTCAAATAAATAAAGTAAAATAATAAAAGAAATGTTATATATTGTTTTGGAAGAAAGCTCACTGGCACTAGAGAAGCTTTTGGGAGTTAAATCATGCCCCAACAAAGGATAGCACAAGAAAGGCTGGAGGAGCCTCTGTTATCAACTAGTTAAGAATTAGCATCATCCAGATCTTTTTCTTTGTCCTTAACTTAGCATTTTCTCCTACTTGATGTGAATAACTAAATGGCCTGCCCCTCGTTGGGTGATGAGAAAGCTTTTATCTTCTGTCGAGAAATGATGGATAGTATTGGCTGAGACTTGTTTCCTAATATCTATGCCTTATTCAAAATGTCATAGATCTTTTATACTAATACATTTTAGTATACTAAAAGTTTAGTTCCTTCTATAATTTATCTGTTCTGAATTTTCCATCTCCAACTAATTCAAACCTCATTAGGAGAAAGGAGAAACAAATTGTACCCCAACCATTGTTCCTTCTTGAGTTGTATTATAATGTCAGCACAGTCCTATTTAAAGATCCTAAACTCTAAAGCTCTTTTTTAAGGGTGCGAATATGTTTAGACTAAAATCGCAAAGCCATCCCAGAATAAGGAGGAAAAAATATGAAACATTCTTAGAACTGTTATTTTTATACTTAAAGATAATTTATATAATAATAATTACATTTATTCTGATAGCTCCTACTTGTAAATTTTTATACTCTATACTTTGGTTTTTAGGCTCTTTTTTTAAAAAAAAAAAAAAACATATTTTCTTAGATGTGAAATTAAAGATGGTGGTGAGGGTATGAGGATAGTTCACAGGACTGTTTAACCCACGTTTAGCCTGAACCTCTGAGTCATGGTGTCCCCTAATCCCTGGCTTGGGCTCTGCTGCCACCATCTCTAATCCAGAGAAATGAGGTGGTTTTGGGGCCTGGGATGGCCTCTGCAGGCTGTCCTATCCCGCCTTTCCCCATACGCTCCTGTTGCAATCGAAAGAAAACATAGAAACAAATCTCTAAATTAAATGTTTTATTTGGGAATCACAGAATAGCAATTTGGGGCAGACACACAGACTGAGGTGGGCTTTGGTATGTCTGAAAAACAAGGGAAGCTTGGGAGTTTTATTATAAAGAGAAATGTGGGCCAGGAACAGTGGCTTAGGCCTGTAATCCCAGCACTTTGGGAGGCTAAGGTGAGAGGATCACTTGAGGCCAGTTTGAGACCAGCCTGGACAACATAGCAAGAACCTGTCTCTACAAAAAAAATGTTTAATTAGCCAGGTATGGCAGAGCACACCTGTTGTCCCAGCTACTTGAGAGGCTGAGGTGGGAGGATCACTTGAGCCCGGGAGGTCAAGTGGCCAGTGAGCCATGATTGCAGCACTGCATTCCAGCCTGGGTGATAGACTGAGACCCTGTCTCGAATAAATAAAAGAAAATGAATGAAAGAAATGTTACATATTGTTTTGGAAGAAAGCTCACTGGCACTAGAGAAGCTTCTGGGAGCTGGCAAGTTCTGACTGGGGGGTGACAGTGATGGTGGTACGAAAAACCAGTCTTGCAGTCATGGCAGGTCGTTTCAGCAGCTACTAGGTGACACTGTTTTTAAGGTTACAGCTGGCCATTTTAGCGGCTGGGCTTGCAGAAAATTCAATTCTTGGAGCACATGCTGTGTGTCCTGAGTGCTTACCCCCTGACTCCGGCCCCTCGACTCTGGCTTAGCTGGGTATAATAAGAAAGACTCAATTC
>NW_012104488.1:3214585-3221643 GCF_000951045.1 Mandrillus leucophaeus
TAGAGGCAGGGTTTCACTATATTGGCGAGAGCGGGCTCGAACTCCTGACCTCAAGTGATCCACCTGCCTCAGCCTCCCAATGTGCTGGGATTACAGGTGTGAGCCACCACACCTGGCCTGGCTCCGGCAGTCTTAAAAGGAAGAGAATGAATTAGCTCATCTAAGTGGAAAATTCAGAAGTGGCCCTCTGGGTTGATTTGAGCCAGAGGATTTTGAAGTCTCAGAGTTGTGTCTTGTTGTCTTTGAAAATCTGTTGACTTTGTCATCTTCTGTGTGTGAGCTTTGACCTCATCGGCTTTGACCTTGTGGAAGTGAGGTGGCCACTGAGAGCCCCCAGGACTGTGCGCCTCCTGGCTCCTGGGGTAGGGTGGGATCTTCTCTTTCGTCAACCATTGAACAAAATTCTGAGCATTTCTTTGAATGGACCAAGTTCAAAGTATATCACATGTCTACCTCTACACTGTGCCAGAAGAAAACTGTGATTGACTTAGGGCAACTAAGGCCCGCCTCTGGAGCTGGGGATGGAAAACACAGTGTTTATCCAAGTCCGGGCTGGAGGTTAGGACTGATGGGGGTCCTTGACTAGCCACAGGGCAACATAAAGCCACAGTAACATAAGTTGAGGGTAGGAGGCCGGGCACAGGCAAGGGTTCATTTATCTTTCGACATCCTCCCATTGAGGCCAACTCTGTGCCAGGCATTAGTAGTCTAGGTGCTGGCCATAAGAGGTGACCAGCACAGGCCAGGCTCCTGCCCTTCTGGAAATGACAATCTATTAGGGTAGGAAAGAATAAGAAAACAGACAATTAAGTGCACAGATAGTTTCAGGTTGTGACAAGTGTCATGGAGGAAATAACAGAATGAGTTGCAGAGGTGGGGAAGAGGGTACCTTACAAAAGGTGGCTAGATTTCAGAAATAACAATAGAAGGGCAAAAAGCCAAAATACCCCTTTGCAATTTTGCAGATTGCTGCCTACTGTACAGGCTGTCCATGCCCGAGCAAAGCGTTGAGACTAATTGGGAAAACCAAAAAGCTTCCCACTTTGCTTGGTCTTCACTGTCCCAGCTAACCCAGATAAATCTTTCTGGGTCTCCCAAGGACTCTCCATCGTTGTCCAGCCCTTATCTCCTGAAGGCAAAAGGGAAGGAGGTGGACACAGACAAGGAGCTATATCCATCCAGCACCCACCACTTTCCCCATCCCCCTTTTTTCTTATCAGAGCAGCAAGTGCAATGTTTGATAAAGTCCCCAGTTAAACAGTTAGAAGGTATTTCTATTAGGCCAGGCATGATGGCTCATGCCTATAATCCCAGCACTTTGGAAGGTCGGGGCAAGCAGATCACCTGTAGTGAGGAGTTCGAGACCAGCCTGGCCAACACGGTGAAACCCCGTCTCTACTAAAAATACGAAAATTAGCCGGGTGAGGTGGCACCCGACTGAGGCACAAGAATCGCTTGAACCCAGGAGGCAGAGGTTGCAGTGGACCAAGATCGAGCCACTTCACTCCAGCCTGGGCGACAAAGTGAGACTCTATCTCAAAAACAAAAAAGTTTTGCTATTAAAAATATTGCCGCTGAGTGAAATTTCCCTGCTACTGAAAATGTTGTATGATACTTTGAGCTGCTTGAAATGCTGTTTTAATATTTGGTTTAGAATATCCATAGCTGTGGGATGCTCTTTGTACTACCCCTCAGCATATAACACACGGCTTTAAACTTAAAAAAAAAAAAAAAGTAATTGGAATCTTTTCCACGGATTTGTACCTATCCATAAATATATAAGACCCTGTTTGATGTTTGCTTCACTGGAAACAAAACTAACCAGATGAAGACTTCTTAAGATCAAAATATTCTTTCATGTGTCTAATTCACTGAAGTGTAGAGAAAAATTGATATTGTTAGGTCAATCAATGAACTTAAGTGCTGTTTTTGCATTCTGTTATGCTTTTGGCAAATGGATCACAAGTGACTTTATGCTTTTGAAGAAATTATGTTGGTCTGTGGTTTTCAGTAGTTTGTTGTAAAGTTTATTTGATTTTTTTTTTATGTTGTTAGGCCATATATCAAAGCTTGACTTTGGAGGGGGTGGATAGTCTCGTTGTAGATCATTTGTGTGTGTGTGTGTGCCTGTGTATGTATAGCCTTCAACATTTTTTAGCTTGAAATTAGTTTTTTTTTTTTTGAGGCGGAGTCTGGCTCTCTTGCCTAGGCTGGAGTGCAGTGGCCGGATCTCAGCTCACTGCAAGCTCTGCCTCCTGGGTTTACGCCATTCTCCTGCCTCAGCCTCCCGAGTACCTGGGACTACAGGCGCCCGCCACCTCGCCCAGCTAGTTTTTTGTATTTTTTAGTAGAGACGGCCAGGATGGTCTCGATCTCCTGACCTCGTGATCCGCCCGTCTCGGCCTCCCAAAGTGCTGGGATTACAGGCTTGAGCCACCGCACCCGGCCTGAAATTAGTTTTGAGGGCATTAAATATAATATCCTGTTCCTTAGAAAATATTAAAGACTCTTTGATTGACATTAGCCATATGGTACCAAATAGAATCTGTATAACGTTATAACTTTATAATTTGATCAAGACATTTATAAAGTAGATGGCAATGAAATAGGAAGAAACAAGCTAAAGGTAAAAAAAAAAATGAGACAGAGGAAGCATATTAAATGCTAAATAATAGAAAACACGTCTGTTTTGAGGTTAGAACACTGTTCAATGAGTTGTCTAGCAAGGTTTCCGTAAGCAGTGCCTCTGCCTCCTCTTATGGCCAGACACTTCCCGTAGCATTCTGTTTGATTTCCCATGTATGCCTGACATAATGAAGTTTAAAGAACATCATGGGGATGATAGAAGCCCTCGCATTTCTTATCTTATGCTGAAGGGCAATTGATAGAAGCAACTCACCAAAACTTTCTTTCAATCAAAGCATCAATTAAGCACTTCAGGTTTGGCACTTCATTTAGTGTGTGAAGTTTCACAGAAATTGTTTATAATTCTCACTGAGAAGGCTGCTGAAGAGCCATTTTCTTTCCCTGCCCATTCTTCCCACTTAAATGAAACCTGGTGCATGAGAATTTCAATTTTTATTATTTGGTAATTGTTTGAATTATACAAGAATTTTCTTGCTTTACAAAAAGATTCCTAGTAGTGTCTTCAAAAGCAGGACGTTGGGACCTCCTTATTTCATCTTTTCTAAAATGTTTGGCCAGTATCTTTTGGACATATGCCTTTAGGATCCACAGTTGTCACTGTTTCGGGGGCTGAAATTGCTAGAAGTGTTAGGAGGCCCTGCCTGTGTCTTTCCGTAAGCTGCCGCCTTCAGCTGTCATTGTCACAGCACCTCCCCCTCCCCCCGCATTAAGAATTGGACAACACCTCAAGACCACATTTACCATGTTACAGCTCTGCTGCTGTTCCAGTTCCATTATTCTGTTAATGAGTGTCACCATCCCCCTCATCCCCCAGGCTTACATCCTTCATCATTCCTGATGCCTACCCTTTTCTCTTTCTCACAATCTACGCCCACAGCTGCCAAGTGATAATGCTTCTGCCCGCAAATCACCTCTACCATTTTCCTTCCTTTATCTTGGAGAGATAGCATGCTATCCTGCCAGGATACAGAAAAGTTGATTTGAGGTGGGTCTCTGGAGCCCTGTGTTCGGAAGGATTCTAAGGCCATATCCAAGCTTGAGTAGGAAATCGATTAGCAATGTCTGCAGTGGCAAATAAACAGAATCAGCACACATGCCACAGATTTGTTGCAACTGGTATCATGATTGAAGCCTTGGATTTTGAATTAAGGAGACCTGGGTTTCACCCTTGACTCCAAAACTTTCCAGCCCTTTAACTGTAGGTAAGTCAGTTAACCTTAGTCGGCTTTTGTTTCCTTATGAGTTCAATAGGGCTCATCGGTTAACTTAAAATGCATTGAATCAAATTAAACCTAACTAATATTAAGTATTTCCTGTGCATAAAGCAAATCTAGATTTGTTGACTGTGATAAAGAATAAAAAACATACGTTACCCTTCAAAGTGTGATTCCAAACATAAATCATTCTATTATGTTCAATTTCTTCTGCCATCGCTCTGACTTAGGCTCTCATCACTTTGTCCCTGTACAGTTCCCTTCCTCACTATTCTCCACACAAATGCTCCCTCAAAAAAAAAAAAAAAAAAAAAATTTGCTCTGCATAATAAAGCAAGCCTTTGATCATACCATTCCCCATTCCCAAGCTTTCTGTGGCAGTCATGGTTGGCAGTGAGTGAGTGCCTTCCTTGGTGTTCAGTATCTTCTGGCAGCATTCTCAGGGCTTCACTGAAGAGAATGCTATAGCAAGCAGCAGCTGGTGGGGCCTGAGGAGAAGGGCGGAGGACAACCTGGTGGAGGAGGCTGGGCCAGGGTCTAAGAGAGGAGGCCTGTAAGAGAGCATGCAAAGGGAGTGCCAGGAGAATCCCCACTTTTACCTACCAATCCTCTAGCTCTGTCTTCTGAAGTTCTACCCTATTTCCTCCCCTCAAGGCCACCCCACCTCCACATCCTCATAGTCTGTCTTTTTTTTTCTTAAGACAGAGTCTCATTCTGTCACCCAGGCAGGAGTGCAGTGGCACGATCCTGGCTCGCTGCAACCTCCGCCTCCTGGGTTCAAGCAATTCTTCTGTCTCAGCCTCCCAAGCAACTGGGACTACAGGCACCTGCCACCACACCCAGCTAATTTTTTTTGTATTTTTAGTAGAGATGGGATTTCACCATGTTGGCCAGGCTGGTCTCAAACTCCTGACCTCAAGTGATACACCATCCTCAGCCTCCCAAATTGCTGGGATTACAGGCGTAAGCCACCACGCCCGGCCAAGTCTGTCATTTTCTACTTACGTCTCCTCTGGTTTATCTTTCATTTTTTATCTCCCTATTTGAATTATAATATAGAACTGAAGCATATTTTTATATTCTGTTCTGTTTACTGAATTAATTTTATTTCCTCTGTTCTTAATTTTATAAGCGAGAGAGAACATTTCCTTATTTCTTGTTTCTTTCTCACTGTCTCGACACCTACCTTAAGAAAAAAAAAATACTTCATTGAGTCTCTCCTTTCGCTGAGTTTAATTTCTCCCTGTGGCATAATAGTTTGCATCCTAGAGAAAGTTCCCTGTTCTTATTAAGAACAGCGACCTCTGCAAGTGCCCTTCAGTTATGATTCCATGCACAGCATTTTTATTTCCACATTCTATAAAGCGGCCCTTCTCAACAGAGGGGATTTTGTCCCCAAGGTACATTTGGCAGTGTGTGGAGACATTTTTGGTTATCACAGCCGAGGGTGGGAGGTGATGCTACTGGCATCTGGTGGGTAGAGGCCAGGGATGCCAGGCAAACATCCTTCAATGCACAATTCCCTGAAACAAAGAACCCAGTAGTGCACAGGTTGAGAAACACTGCTGTAAAGTAGTGTAAGCCTGCACAGTGCTCAGACAGAGCACTTGGTGAGAGTTTCTATAAAATGTTTATTTAGGCCCAGCACGGTGGCTCATGCCTGTACAAATCCCAACACTTTTGGAGGCTACAACTGGCGGATCACTTGAGGCCAGGAGTTCAAGATCAGCCTGGCCGACATAGTGAATCCCTATCTCTACTAAAAATACAAAAAATTAGCTGGATGTGGTGGTGCATGCCTGTAATCCCAGCTACTTAGGAGGCTGAGGCACAAGAATTGCTTGAACCTGGGAAGCAGAGGTTGCAGTGAGCCGAGATCGTGCCACTGCACTCCAACCTGGGCAACAGAGCAAGACTCTGTCTCAAAAAAAAAAAAAAGTTTATTTAGTTGAAACTAAACCTCTTAAAGCTAAAAAAATCAGCTTTATCCTCTCTCCCTGATTACCTTTTTTTTTTTTTTTTTGGCCATATGTTGTCTTACCTAAATTATCAAGGTATTTCTATTACCTATATTCAATAATTCCTTGTTTCTTATTTATTTTAATTTTACTTAACTTTAATTCCTGTGACATATTCTTCCACAGTTTGTGTGCTAATTAATGAAGAAAATACTTAGTAAATATATTTAATAAGGCAGGTATGGTTTTAGAGAAAGCTGTACATAGGTTTGGTTTCTTTAATTTACATTATTAAATATGTGTCCATTTTTTAAATCCATGAATACATCTAAAGTAAATTTAATTTAGAAACAGCATGTATTATAGAATAGCAAGCATATCTTTTACCAATAGCGTTCTTCTTCTCTTCATTTATATGTGCCATTTTTTCAAAATTACTATTACTCTAAATATGCATTTAATAGCTTCCTCACCTTGTCATTTCTTATAAGCTTCCAAAGTTGTAAGTTATGGGCCAATGACCATAGTTTATGAGTGATAAATCATGAAGATAGATTTAACACAGTACAGTGTTGTAGTAAAAATGTGCACAAGTTATTCTAACACTTTTTTAATGATTTACATATTCATCACCGTGCTGCATTGTAATTAGACATATGGATATGGTAAGCAGTCCTGAGAAATTACTGTGATTAGTATTCTTTCCACATGGCCAAACCACATTTTTATAAGGCTTTTTTTCTTGCTTGCTTAGTTAGTTCTCTAGTTCTTGTAATCAGTGTCATGGCTGACAACCTTCCTTGTATAGTACAATGTACACTTTATGTACACTTAATTGTCTCTCTCTCTCACACACACACACACACACACACACACACACACACTTCTACTTCTATTTCTCATTGACACATACTTAAAATGAAAAACATGCAAGCTGCTCTCTCTCTCATATTATTATCCTGGGGCTTGGGAACATCAAGAATAAGAAGATGATTGGGATCAATGACACTAGCATCTCACATTTTATCTTCATTTTGATAATATGGAATTGAAATCATTGTTCTTGTTTGGGAAAAGATAAGGCATAAACTGGAACTCAGAGGTATACCCCAGTGTCAGTCATTGCACGCATGTCCCCCTAGAAGCAGAGCATCATTTTCTGCTTATCACTTGAGGAATCAAAACACCATGTTCATGCTAAGGGTGGTGGCGCAAGCCTGTAATTCCAGCACTTTGGGAG
>NW_012104488.1:3222058-3225341 GCF_000951045.1 Mandrillus leucophaeus
GTGATAATTCACAATTTCCTTTAAATCAACCAGGTGGCACTGAAGTTTTTTCCCTTCGATGTTGTTGCAAATATGCCTAAATGGTGAGATCGTAGCCAATTTTGATTCTCATTATTTACAAATGAAATCTTCATAGTGTGAGAAATGTTTACTGCTGACGTTTCCTCTCATTCATTAGTAAGAGCAAGTTTTTCAGACATTTCTGTTTAAATGCATACTTGCAAGACTTCATTAAATATCTTTCCAAGAACTTGGGATAATGAGAAGTATGTTTGATTTCTTTCATGTCGCTTTGCGGGGAAGACTGGGCTAGGACACTTAAGTGTTTAGCTGGCAATTGAAGAAAAGTCTTACTGCTTACTCTTCCAGGAGAAGACATTCATTGACATTTTTTAGTTCCAGAAAATAATCTTGTACCTGTAATTGGGACTTATTTAGGCTTTCTTAGGCTTTAAGTGTGTGTTTAAAGTAGACTCTTGGAAGCAGTAATGGAAGGGAATCAAAGAAAACCAAACTCAAAAGAAAGGGATTAACCTAATCAGTCACATATGCCCTCTGCTATTTTAAATCTATTTTAAATCCAGATAATGTTTTCATATATGTTTGAAGACCTACAATAGTCATAATTTATCCTGTTGCTGATGGAGATGGTCTCTCAATTCCAAGTGAAATTTAATTATTATAAACACAGAGTTTAAGATGAAAAATTAAAATGTTTAAGATCTAGCAACCCTGTAAGTACAACTATCAAGTACAGTTTTATCAGTGACACTCTCCTTTATCAGGTGTGTTTCCTTCCACTGTATTATCTGAATCAAGTTTGCTGTTGTTTTCAGTTGCTTTTGTTTTTTATAAGTGGATGATTTAAAATGTTTATGCTTTGCTTACATGGGAAGGTAGATTTGACCTCTACCCAACCATCGCTACCAATAAAATCCCCCAACTAATGATACAAGTCAAATGATGTGCTACTTTAGAAATATGTCTGTTCCTCATTTTCCTTCCTATGGTTTGATAAACGGCCTTTAATGGCAAAAAGTTCTCCAAGAATATGGCTTATCATGGCTTTGCTTGCCATAGCCCAAGCAACATTGTCCAAGAATTCATTCTACATATTGGTTCCTTCATCCCTTGGCTATTTATCGAGCTCCTAAAAAGTCCGATCTATCTGTTCCAGCCAGTTTTCCTCACACCTGGTTCCTGCCTTTCATTCTTGCTGTCATGGCTGGGTTCAGGCACTCCTCACTTCTCTAGCACGGCACAGGCCCCTGTCTGGTTTCCTTGCCTGCAGCCTTGCACTCCTCAGCTCCGTCCTCCACATTGCCTCCCAGTGTTCTCTCTAAAAGGCAAATCCGATCAAGTCTTACTCATTCTTTTAACATATTTTGCAGAATAAGGAGCCTCCTTACCACCCTTCTCCCATCCTCTTTAAATGGTCCCAGACACCCCACATCATCTGGTCCTTACCTCCAGAATCCGCTTCATTCATCTTCTGTTCTAATTCAATGTCCTGATAATGAAGAATGGCTGGCGGTTCTCCTTCCCATACTCTGTGCTGCCTTAGACCTCTCCTGCCCTGAACCATGCTGTCCTATAGCCTGGGGCACCTTCTCTTCTTTTCACCTAGTTTATCTCTGTACATTCTATAAGGTGCACTGCCAGTGTTCCCTGTGCTGTGAGCCTGCACACTCACACCTCCCAAGATGGATTAAGTGTCCGTTTTCTGAGCATCTGGAGGCCCCTGCACACACCTCTGTCTTCTACCCCAGCACACTTAGCACCTTATGTTGGAATGATCTGAGGGTGGATTTATCTCTCCCTCTCCTCTAAAAGTTTACCTGAGGGAAGGACTGCATCCTCTTCATCTTGTCCTGCCAAGGCCAAGTGCACAAGGGACCCAAGGGAATGATTTCTCTGTGGAGCTTTACTGGATGCCTTAATAAGATGAACTTTGCTGTTTTCTTTCAAAGAAAAAAAAAAAATCTTTACTTTTTTTTTTTCTATATATCAAGTTCTAACAGCATATTTTAACTTTTTTTTTTTTGAGATGGAATTTTGCTTTTGTTGCCCAGGCTAGAGTGCAATGGCACCATCTTTGCTCACTGCAACCTCCGGCTTCTGGGTTCAAGCGATTCTCCTGCCTCAGCCTCCCAAGTAGCTGGGACTACAGGTGTGTGCACCACGCCCAGCTGATTTTTGTATTTTTAGTAGAGACAGGGTTTCACCGTGTTGGTAAGGCTGGTGTTGAACTCCTGACCTCAGGTGATCCGCCCTCCTTGGCCTCCCAAAGTGCTGGGATTACAAGTGTGAGCCACTGCGCCTGGCCTAACAGCATGTTTTAGAGACCTCACTTACTTTTACTTTTCTTTGTTGTTCTATATACAGTCTTAGCAAAGTCTCTCTGAAAATTGTGTGTTCTAACAGCAAATCTTACCAATTTTCTACCCTGTTTGAAAATAAATATTCAAAATATTGCTTTCCTTTTGGGGCATATGTATGTTTAACATCTCATCCCTAAAGTTCTCCTGAATAATGATGTCAAAGCAAAACGCCTTACTTGTATTATTCTAAGAATGTGTGGAGGAGAAAAAGAGCAATTTTTGTTAGAGAGAGTTTTAGGTTTATGTGAACTACAAAAAAAAAATTCATGAATATATCAATCTGGTGTTTGTAGAATTTTTTAAAAATTTGATATTGTTGGTAGTAGATGTAATAGTTTTTTCCATTAAAAATTTATTCATTTTATTTTCACTGAAAAATATATTCATTATACTAAAAGATAGTTTATTCTCAAGTGTATACAGCACAGGCAATTCTTGTTTTGTTTTGTTTTTTGCTATAGTATATGAACACTGAGTTACAAAGAAGATGACTGTAAAATGGTTACATTTTCTTATAAAACAGGTGCTTTATTTGTGTTCCTCTCTAAAATCTTGTCATAAAATAATTTATAGAGATAGCTACCCACATACCATAAATGCAAAGACATAATTAGCCACTTCTGATATCACTTACAGAAGACAGTTTACTCAGTCCAAGAAGTGGGAATAACATTAGCATGTGCATCATGTCATGTTGCACTTTAAAATAGATACAGTGTAGAAAAATATACTTACATGTAATTTAAATGGGACCAGTCTAAAACTAAATGCTGCCCCAAAGAACCGTGAAGCATCCAGCCATAACTGGTCTTTAATTGTTCATATTTCTAAAGGTATAATAAGAATAATTCTCAATGACTGTAAGACACTTTAAAATCCATCCAATGAATTTTTTTTTTTTT
>NW_012104488.1:3225601-3294379 GCF_000951045.1 Mandrillus leucophaeus
TGAATTTTTATCTGAAGTTGTTTTTTTTGTTTTTTTTTTTTTACCTTTCCTGTTAGAAAAATACATATTCAGTGACCAGGTGTGGTAGCTCATGCCTATAATCCCAGCACTTTGGCCTCCCCTAGTACTTTAAGAGGCCAAGATGGGAGGATCGCTTGAGATTACTCAAGACTAGCCTGGACAACATGGCAACATTCCACCTCTACAAAAAAATTTTAAAACTTAGCTGGGTGTGGTGCTGCAGACCTGTAGTCACAGCTACTCGGGAGGCTAGAAGATCACTTGAGTCAAGGAGTTTGAGGTTGCAGTGAGCCATGATCACACAACTGCATTCCAGCCTGGGCAACAGAGCTAGACCCTGTCTCAAAAAGAAAAAGGAAAGTGTGCAGCAAAGTCTACTTGAATATGATTGATTATCTTTGTAATCATGCCCCAGTTTGGAGTCAGTCTTTTGTTAATCATCATTACAGCAGCCAAATATTTGAAAATAGAGGTCGTGGTCGGTGAGAGTTTGGGGATGAAATACTGCCAGAATGTGAGGTCTTGTTCATCTTCTTTTGGTCCTCTCTGCTCCTTGTGCCCACACATTAATGGCGGGCTCAGGAGGGAAGAAGAATCTCAACAAGGAAGAGCTGAAGTGTCTGTGTAGCATGGCACACTGGGCTTTTCACTCCTACCCCTCCGCTGAGCACTTTCTGGCGTGGTCCTCCCTGGGCACCTCTGTGCCTTGTGTATTTCCACATGTTGCTTCCTCTTTTTCTTGAGGACACTGTTACACCCCTGCCTTTAGGCCCCGCTCAAAGATAAGATTGTGTAGCAGAGGGAGGTACCCAGAGCATATTAGCTTTCCTCCCACCTGCTCCCAGACTGGAGTAATCTCCCACCTCTCCACTGCGAGAGCCCTTCCTAGGTAGGGTGCCAGTTACACCCTGGGAATACTCCCTTGGGCTCTGGCATCAGACTGCACCAAGTTCAAGTTCTGGCTCAGATGCTGTGTAGCTGTGTGTCCCTGGATGAGTTCCTTGCCGGGCTAAGCCTTAAGTTCATCTTCAAAATAGAGCTGCATTTGTGCTTAGCTCTTAGCATTGAATAGTAAGGTCATGCATGTTAAGGAGCTGAGTATCTCTGTCCAAAATGCTTGGGGCCAGAAGCATTTCAAGATACCAGAGTTTGGTTGTTTTGTTTTTTGTTTTGATTTGTTTTGTTTATTTTGGAATATTTGCATATACATGAGATATCTTAGCGATGGGACCCAAGTCTAAATATGAAATTCATTTATGTTTTATATACACTTGATACATATAGCTTGAAGGTGATTTTATACAATTTTTGTAGTAATTTTATGCATGAAACAAAGTTCATGTATGTTGTACCATCAGAAAGCAAAGGTGTCACTATCTCAGCCACCCCAGTGGATGATCTGTGGTGATTTGGCATCACCATCATTATGGACTCTGAATATATAGACTACCATTAAGCAATCATTTTCCTACACTTATTCACACATAAGTACTTAACAGTTAAAAAATATGACACACCATTAATACAGGAAAAAAAGAATATGTTCATTGTAACTAAGCACAGCAGCATCACAGAATACCTGGATCAGCTATTAAACAGCAGCAACAACAGACAGTGCGGGCTTTAGTCTCCACCTACCATGCTCTGTTTTGGTTAAAAGGTAGGACACTGCTCAGTGACTCTCTTGGAGATGCTGAATAACCTGTGCAGTGTACCTGCCTTTTGACTGCAACCTGTCACAGAAGGTCAGGTGCAGAATTTTTCACTTGTGGCATCATGTCAGCACTCAAAAAGTTTCGGATTTTGAGGCATTACAGATTTTGGATTTTCAGGTCAGGGATGCTCAACCAGGAGTAAAATGACTGGCACACAGGAAGTGCTCAATAAATGGGAGCTATTGATGACTTTGTCAAAGTTGTTAATATGACTTGACTTTCTTCTTTAAGGATAGAGACAGGTTTTATTCCTTTTTTGTATGTCACACAGTGGATGTTCAAGAAATATTTGCCAAGGGAATAAGTGAATGAATACACTTAGAATGGGGGTTGTGAGCCAACAGCAGGAATATTTCAACTCCTTCTGGAAAAGCTACTTGCCCCTTCACCTCTGCTGGACTCCTTGCCCAGACCGCAGTAGTTCAGAACCTCAAAGGAAACTACTCAGATAGGGTATATGTCTTTGGTTTTGTCTCATTTCTTTGTTCACCATTCATTGAACAATTACTACAGGGTTCCGCCTGTGTGTCCAGGCACCACTGTCTATCTGAAAGCAAGGTGCTAAAGTGTAAAAAACACTGCTGAAAGCAAATCAATTTGTGTTTGTGTGCTGTCATGTGGAGAGCAGAGCCCATCTTTTGGTATATTTCAGCGATGTCTCTTTCTTCCTCTGGGATACCAAGGGCTTTCCACTTATGCTTCCAGCCAAGAAAAATTTTCCGGAATCATCCAAGGCTATTTACCTTATGCTGAAATATGCCAATGAGGAGCTAAAGATCCAAAGGTGTTTAACAGGAGGGGCTACCAGACAATGTTGCATGTAGGGAACAGGGAAGTGAGACCTGGTTGAAGGGGAAACTGCCCATGTTAGGTGACTGTCCCTTTATCATGGGAGAGAGCAAGGGTGGACTGAAATCCTTTGCAGACTATGAACTTCTTGAGGGATTAAACTATATCCTGGACCATGTCTGAGATCCTCTAAAACGCTTGATATATTTTGTTTAATTATCTGATCACGGTCTACTGGAAACTAACATCCAATTCACATTTTCCTAAGTCTAAGGTAGAGAAACACCTCTACCTTAGAGGTGATTGGATAGATTGGATAGAAAACATTGACAGTGTTTCCTGAGTTATGTGTGTTAAAGATGATTCCACTAAATTAAATTACAGACTTTTGTTCATCAGTGACTCACTTCAGATTTGTGGAAAGAGAAAGGCAATTTACCTTGACTTTGACTCATACATTGGAGGTTAATAATTTAGTGATTAAGGTAACAGTCATCAAAAGCTGTTGGGAATAATGCAATAATGCCCATACTTCTATTCTTTGTGTTGTATTTTCGTGAAAACTCTTAAATAATTAAAATGTATGAAGCAAACAAAGTCTACCAAGGAATAATCAGTGCAGGTGTTCAAGGAGGGAGGGTGAAACAGATTCTCTAAGAAATAGTGATTGCATAACACAGTGTGTCACACTCCCCTCAGCAAGGTGAGGACACACAAGAGCATAAAAGTGCCCTATGATATGACTCAGCTGGTACCCGCCAAGATAAATGCCTTGAATCATTCAAGACTATTTACCATATGCTAAAATCTACACTGTAGCATGTTATATTATATAGCATCTACATTGCGGTAAAATTATATAATCCCAGGAATCAAGAGAATGACAAAAACATAGAAGGGAAGGTTGGAAAACCCCCCTCCATCTGCCCTGATCTCTACCCTAAAGAAAAGAGTGAAAGAATTGGAGAAGGGAAAGAGGATAGCTGAGAATAAACAAAGAGGGAAGGGGGCCTCAGGATGAATCCACTGAAAACCTTATGTTTCTGGAGTTCCCTAATGAAGCTGTTTCCTAGCTGGTGCAGACGATGCTATGACAGTGTGGTGACAAAGCACAGCACTTTACTTTGCACATCACTTTACTCAAAACACACCACAATTTATTTTTTACAGCAGCTCTATTGAGATATGATTCACATACCATACAATTCACCCACTTAAAGTGTACGATTCGATGGTTTTTAGTATATTCGCAGAATTGTGCAGTCGTCACCACAATCAATTTTAGAACATTTTCATCACCCCAGAAACAAACCCCACACCCATTAGCAGTCCTATAATTCATTTTTATCCAAACAGAAAAAGAAACATCCTATATTTATAAACCTAGACTTACAGTATAGTCATTTTGGTTTACAAAAGTCATGTTATAATTGGGGATAAGACATCTATGACTTGTTATAACTCTGACAAGGAAAGAGTAACTAGAAAGGTTGAAAGTGTTTTAAAAATTATAGATAATCCAGCTTGGCTCTCTGTCAACATTTTAATGTTTTTTTCAAAATAAAATTATAAAATTCAACATTTTATGTCATTCCTTGAGACTAGACTTCACTGTACAGTCTACCTAAGTCATCTGCCTTATTGGTCATTTTCAGGACCCATAATGACCTACCTAATGAGAACATTCATTGAAAATACTTTGTGACCTTTTGTTTAAATATCATATCAGATAGTCTCCTTATAATAATTAATACCCAGAGCCTATAAAAGAAAAGATTGGCCAATCAGAATATAAAACAATTAATTCTATATGACAAAACACTATGAAAATTAAAATTAAGAGAAAAAGGGAAAATGCTGTTTGTACAAAATGTGTCCTACAAAAGACTACATTTCATAATATATTGATTGGAATATTTGCTAATCGATAAAGGTGAAAAAAACAGAAAAAAAAATGCAGAGGGATATTAACAGGCAATTTACAAGAGAGAAAGTCCAAATGACTTATTAAATATATAGAAAAAAGTTTTCAATTTACTAAGTAGTAAAGAAAAGTAAACTAATACAACAGGGAAATCCCATTTTTTTCTCAAACAGGTAAGGAAAGCGTTGTCAAAACACGGAGAAACTCAGTCTCATACCAAATTGATGAGACAGAATAGTGCCAAACAACATCAATCTGTCAAAATTTTAAAGACACATCAGTCTTCCATCATTGATCCAGCAACTCTGTCTCTAGAAATTTTGTGCACAAGTACACCAAAATATTTTATAAGGTTTATTGCAGTTTATTTGTAATCACAAAAATCTAGAGGAAAAAAAGTAAAAACCATCGATAGAGATCTGGCTAAGTAAATTACTATATATCCACTTAATGGAATACTATGCTGTCATGAATAAGAATTAGGCCAACCTAAATAGACCAATATTGTAAATTGTCAAATATGGATTGTTAAGCGGGAAAATAAAATCAAAGTATCAATATTATGTTTTGTATCCCATTTTTATACCAGAAAACACATATACATACTAGTATGCATATTTTTATAATGCATATATATGCTCTGACCTTTTATGACAGACCAGCCAAGAAATTGTTACCTATAGTGTATTCAACTAAGAATGAGAGGAAGTGGGGAAGAGAGAGTTTTTACTTTATGCTCTTATATATTATTTAAATTAATTCTAAAATATTTAAATGTTTTAAAATGCAAGAACATTTTTATATTTAAAAAACAACACATATATTATAGAAAACTGGAAATGCAAAAAAAGTAAAAGCAGTGCCTTGATCTAAGGGAAAAAAACACTGTTAAAATCTGTTCAGATATCCTTTTAAAATGTTTCTTTGCATACAATGTGCACACTATACTCTGTTGTATAATCTACATTTTTTCACTCATAAACATTCCACATCACTAAATATTCTTTTACAATACATTTCAAGTAAACATGTCACTGTTAATTACATGGCTATGATAGTCTGTTAATGCATTTTCTCTTCATTTCCCTTCATAAATAAATTGGAAGGAGAATATTTGGGAGAAAAAAGTAATCAAGGTAATAGGAGAGGTTTTTCAAAATAAATGTCAGAAATGAGGATTGGGCAGTGACTCAGAGAACCAAAAGCTAAGTTCCTTCTTTAAAAATAAGATATATCACCAAATCTTAAGGGGGGGAAAAAATGATGATGGAATGAATCAGAATTACAGAATGTCTTCTACCTTTATAAAGAAGTTAACAAATAGTCATTTAAGGAATTAAAACAAAAATGAAAAAACAATCAAGAAATAATTAGCTGACTCCACACAAAGAAAGAGGAACAAGTCTGGGTCCTACGCTTTAAAAAGTGGTTGTCCAGGAGACACACAGAAGACTCTTGTGTGACACAGCATGGCAGAGCCCCCAACTCCTAATTTAGGGTGATTTATTGCTTCCTTCTTTTAATATTTTTGAACATTTTGAACTTTTATAATGGTATATAACATATTTACAAAAATAATAAATCCATTACAAACCTTTTCTGATAGATTATTTTTAAAGAAAAAGAGGGAAATTATGCATGAAGGGTTGATATTTTCTGTGTATGAACATGATTTTCTCAGTGAGGCCCAGCAGAGCTCAGGAGAATCCTGCTGTTGCTAGGAGACCATAGTGTTCAATAGCTTCTCTCTTAGCCTAAACGATGTTTTAGGTTTCTGTAATTTTTATCAGGTACAGAATATTCCAGGGAGAATGAAGAGAACAAGATTATCTGTCTGTTTTCTAAACACAAAAGCATATATTTTAAAAAATTATCTAAATACATCTCCACTAATATTTTTGGAAAAGAAAAAAAGTCTACCATGTGAGATTGAGTGTCTTTGAACAGGGCTTGACACTTTACTCTTTGTTTTGGAAATAAAAGGGCCAAATTTGTCATAGAAATACAAGTTTACCTTGCAATTTACATACCATTGCAATTAATGGGGTAAATATTTGAAGATGATAAGTCTGGCTACCAAAAGCGAGTTATCTACTGAAATAATTTTGTGAGTTGCTTAGCCAAGGATAACTGCCTTGTGGATTGCAGTAATGACTGATTTGTTTGATGGCTGAGGGCCAAATGCAAACAGAGTATCATCTGATTTCAGGTGTCTTGGCCACAAGTCAACTATAATGTCTCCCTTCTAACCAGATCCTTTTCATTGAAAGACCACAATCCCTCCAAAAGCCTATATGCTGTCACATTAGATGGCTGCCTTCGTATGACTACAATATTTATTAGCCTTGAAATGCTATAACCCAGGGACTTACATAAGTACTGCATGGGGAATTCATTTCAAGCCATGTTTGACCCCTTGTTGTAAAGGTGATCTTCAAATAGGTTTAAGGGAAATAAATCAAGTTTTCAACCCAAAGTCTGCTTTCTCCTAATAAAAATGAAAAGAGGCTTTAGATGTTTCTAACCTTTTCTTCTTTTCTTCACTTTGGAATTGAAGATTAATCACATGTACTCAGAGACGTACTTTAATGTCTGTCATTTAGAATAGGAGGGAAAATAGATAAATGGTTCATGAAGAAGGTGCTTTAAAATTAAACAATACAACCAAGGATTTTATTAGACAGTTGGTAGGAAGGATACTTCTCATTAAAAGGAAAGTCAAGTAACAAGGGAACATGAGAAACAGGATAATAAATACTAGACTTTTTGGCAAAAGTGAGGAAAAGGAAATCTGAAGTTTTCAGACTAGGACACATAGAATTATCCTTGATAATTAACTCACTCTTAAAATGTCTACCTTACATTGGATGAATGTGAAAGAATATAAAAAGAAATTGTTTAGAAATTGTTGGACTCCAGGAGAACTTTTTCATTCGTGAATTTTCATTGCGTATGTATGTGTGAACATGCTTTCCTCTGAAAGATTCTTTTTTTTCTTTTTTTTTTTTTTTTGAGACAAGATCTTACTATGCTGTCCAAGTTTGAAGTCCTGGGCTCAAGAGATCCTCCCACCTCAGTCTCCTGAGTAGCTGAGACTATAGGTGCTTGCCACAGTGTCTGGCTTGAAAGCTTCTATTTTTATTGGTATAACTCTGTCCTTAAGAAAATAATCTAGCCACATGACATAGGTGATTAAATTATGCTCACAAGATCAGTTCCTGGATAATTGTTTGCCTTTGGTTTTTCACAGAATAGGAAACTGGAAGTTTTGTTTTTAAAATGATACTAATGGCCGTTCTCTTCAAACAGAATTTCCCAAATTCCCGTTTCCTCATCGGTCTTTCCCACCCAGTCTCTTCCTTCAAAGCAACTTCCTCTAAGCCAGGTGACAGGAGAGGGCTGAGAAGCAAGTCCAGCCTCCCTTGGGAATTGTGAGCAACCAGATCATGCCCCAGAAATCCAGAGAACAGGACAGCAGGTCACTTACATGATGGCAGATATGTTGGCTGACTGTGAACGGCTTTAAGAGGTTCCACCTTGTACTTAAAGACCCACTAGAGCTGCTTAAATATGCAAGCCCAGCCTAACACTGAGATGTTTCCCAAGAATGTCCATTTCTACTTGATTCAGCCATTTTCAGGTGTTCTAACCTCACCTCCCTGCCCACTCAAACAGGTCGCCTGTGGCACTTGGATCACCTGTAATTTCCCCAAGCAATTTACTAACATGTAGCATTGTTAGCAAGTATATCACTTATGTGACTGACAACTGTAGGTAGCTGGATTTATGTATGGAGACAGAGTCTCATTTTGCCAAAAATATAAGCAACGCAGAACTATTTCTTCTTTCCAGTTGGATTGCAACTAACTATAGGGCAGTTGGAATTCAGCTAAAAACACAGTTGCTTTCTTAGCAGAGAATGACTGAAAGAGGACTGGCCATGGGGAAGCTTAGAATCTACTGAAGCTCCTAGCAAGTGTAGCTTCTAGAAATTTACCTTTTACTCATACGGAACCTGTGAGACTTTGTCTCCGGGTTTTTTAAATGTTTTATCCTATTTAATCTTTAAATGAAATAACCTGACTTGCTGTTTTCTCTGGAGCAGTGAAAATGTCAGGAAAACTACTGACAGACTCCACAAAAGCTATCCTAACATGTGGGCGTTGTCTGGTTCATGTACTGAGTTATGATAAAAAGGAAAGAATTTATTTTATCCCTGTTTCCTGAGTTCTCTCATGCTGCCTTCTTCCAAGAGTAGCCTAGAAACCCATAGGCATAACTGAGTCACCAGAAACTAATTCATATGCAGCACTTAATTGCATTTCTCCAGTGGATCTCACACGTGGCACTCTTCCGAATGCTTTTAGAAAAGTGGCATTGCTTGTGCGACATCAGGGTGAGCTTTTTCTAACATCCTTTGCTTCTTTAGGATAGGTATTTCTGCAATCTCCCAAGAAGTCGTTAATTCTAAAGCCTGCCAATATTTAGAGCAATATCTAAACCATTGCCCAGAAACATGATTGGCTGCCATATTTTTAAGTGGCCCCTTGGAAAGAAATGAAAGTTTTCTTAAGAAACTATTCGCTGGGCGCAGTGTCTCACTCCTGTAATCCCAGCACTTTGGGAGGCCGAAGCGGGCAGATCACAAGGTCAGGAGATTGAGATCATTCTGGCTAACATGGTGAAATCCCGTCTCTACTAAAAATACAAAAAATTAGCCAGGCATGGTGGCATGTGCCTGTAGTCCCAGCTACTCAGGAGGCTGAGGCAGGAGTATTGCTTGAACCTGGGAGGCAGAGGTTGCAGTGAGCCAAGATCGCACCACTGCACTCCAGCCTGGACGACAGAGCGAGACTCTGTCTTAAAATAAAACAAAACAAAACAAAACCTATTTTGCCTTTATCTAGCAGCTTTCCCTGCTGTGTAAGAGAATACCTGCTACTACAATTTTACTTCTCTCCTCTAGGCAGTACTATTATTTTAGGTACAGAGCATCACCCATCACCATCACCGTAGTAATTATTTATTATTGAAAAGCAATCACAAAGTACTCCCGAAGTTTTATTTCTTAAGACCGCACAATCGGATCACGAGGTCAGGAGATCGAGACCATCCTGGCTAACACGGTGAAACCCCTTCGCTACTAAAAAATACAAAAAACTAGCCGGGCGAGGTGGCGGGCGCCTGTAGTCCCAGCTACTCGGGAGGCTGAGGCAGGAGAATGGTGTAAACCCGGGAGACGGAGCTTGCAGTGAGCTGAGATCCGGCCACTGCACTCCAGTCTGGGTGACAGAGCAAGACTCCATCTCAAAAAAAAAAAAAAGACCGCACAATCAATATTTTATCATCACTTTTGCATGGTAAGGCCCTGATCATTTTCATTTTTAGATGACAAATCAGCAACCTGAGTTATACATAAAAATATGAATTTGAAGGTTTTAGGGTATGCCTAATTTAATGCCTGATTTTTGTGTGTATTCTGCCAAACACACATTTGTGCTACTCATCAATTCCCTGAAACGGCTAAGTTTCCTGGCCTCTGCGATTGTGCTTCTTCCTTGAAAGTAAAACCTCTTGATTAAATTCCATCCCAGTGAGACTTTGCTCAGGAGCATGTTCACATCACTCTTCTTCAGTATCACTTGATCCCTTTAAAATAAGCACAGAGCTTCATTCAGCCTGTCATTTATTATGGCATTCTGATTACTTTCTTTACACAACAGTCTGAATGTTTTGTTCCTGGCCTTACAGTTAGAGTTTTTGTTCTTGGTTTCCCACTTGAATTTGTATTTGTTTATTTATTTATTTTTGTTCTAGTATAGTCTGAAGGGAGAATTTTATTTTTATTGTCTCTGAGATGACAGTGCAGGCTCTGAGATGATTTTGGTTGGAGAATAATCTTCCCAAGTCTTGTCTTACCTCATTTACCCAAGGTGGATTCAGGTTGGAAGTCCTTTCTCAGGAAAAGCCTTGGCTGACTTCTAGCCAAACACAGATACCTCATTCCTGGTGGACAATCTCTGTTCCCAGTCAAGCTTGGTGCCCACTTCACAGAACACCTGGAAGCTTTCCAGAAGCTTCCTTTATATAGAAGGAGCCCGTCCTTCTACCAAGAGCCTGGTCCTCCTTCGCTGACCTGGTGATGACCTGAACAAGGCAGGCTCACCTTGCAAGGTGCTAGAGAATGTCCCTAGCCAAAGTGACCCAAGGTATTGGGCAGCACAGAGCCTGTGGCTTTGTTTCAATGGAATAGGAATGGACCCTATTGTAATCTAAACTATGACGAGTCATTATCCAAAACAATACCCTTACCTTTTGTGAATGACACGCCTGGAGTTCTTGACTGTCATCTCTGTGTGGTCCGCAGAAACTCCAACCATTTCTACTTTCTCAGGGAGCCCCCTCCAGACCTTTTGACCCCAACCCACTGGGGCATGTGCTAGAGTAGGTTGAGTATTGGGCCACCAAACCAAAGATGCACACTTATCCTTGCTTTTCTGCATGACTGGGATAAAGTCAGGCTTAAAGGAGCCTTACCCAAGGAGACAGTCAAATTTTATTTCAGTTCACATTGTTATGCTGTTTTTATTGTTGTTAGTTCCTTTTGTTCCTTTTTCTTTTCTCTTGGACGAATTCTTCTTCATTTTCTAGCTCTCCGTTCTTGAGTAATTTATCTATTTCTTGTTTCTTATCTAGTTTTCAGATCCTCCCCATCTTGTAGCTAATTAAAACCAGGTGGTCATGAGCTGACACTATATATGAACTCTTGTTCCACTTTCAAAGTCTGCTTTCAGCTGGGTCTCAGGATAATAGTTTGTTGTTTTTGCAAATTTGAATTGGGATAAAATCTGAAGGAGGACAGATATTTGCTGTTTTTTTCAAAACCAGTTTGTCTTGCTAATTTATCTCCTCATACTTTTTAGTTTAGTCCTTTTTTTTTCCCAAGTGGCACATTGCACAATTACTTCAAACCCCGAACCTCTGGATTTCCCTTGGTAATTTTCTTATGGATCCACAGGATAATGGCAAGAGCTGTCTGGTCTGTGGATCCACACCATTGGGATCACAAGGGTTTTTAATTTTTTTGAGTGCCCCAGGTTCTACCTCCAATTAGTCTAATTCAGTAGGTTCAGGGAAGGGCAGGGAATCTGCAGTTTTAAAGAGCTGGGAAGTCTGTCCCTTATCTAGAGGAAGACTGTAGGCCTTTCTAGACTCTTGGTCTCTCCTGCACTTTGGCACATGAAGCCACTGCACTGTGCAAGGCCATCAGCAGGATTCACTCGTCAGTAGATACACAAGGAGCATATAAGCTGGGATTGCCTGTCTCTCTGCCCCTGTGCAATCCATCCTTAAGCTTTGCAAACTCTATCTCCTCATCATATCCAAGTCGTTCTTTTCTATCCGTTTCTATCACCTCCATCCTAGGCCATGCCACCATCCTTTCTCACCCAGAATAACCACTTTGCAATCTTTCCTCTACACACCAGCCAGAGTTCTCTTTTAGACTCACAAATCAGACCACATCACTGCTGCCTTAGTCCATTTGTGTTGCTATAAAGGAATACTTGAGGCTGGGTAATTTATAGAGAAAAAAGTTTGCTTGGATCATAGTTCTGCAGACTATACAAGAAGCATGGAACCAGCATTTGCATCTGCTGAGGTCCTCAAGCTACTTCCACTCATGATGGAAGGGGAAGGGGAGAGCTGGTATGTGCAGAGATCACATGGAGAGACGAGGCAAGGGAGAAGGGAAGGTGCCAGGCTCTTTTTAACAACTTGCTGTTGGGAGAACTCTTGCTGGAACTAACAGAGCAAGAACACACTCATTACCTCATGGATGGCACCAAGACATTCTGGAGGGATCCATTCCCATGACCCAGTCACCTCCCATTAGGCCCCGCCTCCCACATGGGGGATCAGATTTCAACATGAGGTTTGGATGGTCAAATATCTAAACTGCATCAACTGCCCTTGCTTAAACCCCTCCTAACTTCTCTTGCTTAGAGTAACACCCAGGCCCCTCACTTGGTCGTTTCAATCTTGACTTAATCTGGTGCCTGCTTGCCTCTGTTTCCTTCGATCTATCCACGGCTGACTTGTTCCTGTGTTCAGAGCTCAGCTTCAACATCCTCCACACCAAGAGACCTTCTCTGACCACCAGCATAGAGAAACCACTCCCTCAGTCCCTCACTGTCACATCACCCTTTTAGTTCATGGCAAAGTTCTTATAAACTCAGCTCTTGTTCTTGCTTTTGTTTGTTTGAGGCCCATTTCCTCCACTGGAATATAAATTCCACAAAAGCAGGTACCCTGTCAACAGATACACTACAGTATCCTGGCACCTAAAACAGCAGAGACTCAGTAAGTGTTTGCAAAACGTACGAATTTAAGTTGAGGGTGGAAGTATGAACAGAACGTTAACTAGGCAAGGTGGCAGTATTGAGGAATTGTTCCTTTTGCAGGGAAATAAATATTCCAGTGCCCAGAGGCAGGAGGTTACTTAGTGCATTTAAGAAACTAAAATAATGCACCCAAAGAAAAGGGAGAGAGAGAGCTGAAGCAGGGAGGGGCCTTACAGGCTACTCTAAGGATATTCTCGAAGAGCAACAAAGAGTCCTAGAAGGGTTCTAAGCAGTGGAGCAGCAATAAATTTCCTGACAAAAATGCTCCAGAGAGGCTGGTATCAAAGTGATGTCATACATATCGTAGCAGGCTAAATAGTAGTCACTGAAAGGTTTCAACGTGTAAATGTGACCTTATTTGGAAAAAGGTCTTTGCAGGTGTAATTAAGTTAAGGGCCTTGAGATGAGGGGATTATCTTGGGTTATTCTGGTGGGAAGCAAAATCCTATCAGAAATGGCCACCTAAGAAAGAGGTCAAAGAAAGAACACAGACACACAGAGAAGTCCATGTGAAGATGGAAGCAGAGATTTGAGTAATGTGGCCACAAGCTAAGGAATGCCTGGAGTCACCAGAAACTATAAGAGACAAGGAACAGATTCCCTTCTAGAGCTTTTGGAGAGACTCCAGACCTGCCAACACCTTGATTTCAGACTTCTGGCCTCTAGAACTGTGAGCACATACATTTTGGTCATTTTAAACCACGAAGTTTGTTGTAATTTGTTACGGCAACTAAAGCATACACTTTGGAAAAAAGATAAAGAGAAATCAAAATTCAGATGTGCACCATTATGCACATGAGTCCATCCAATGAGTGTAGGCCCAGCGTAAGCGTGAGATTGGAGATGTTCACCTGCTGTTTCCGCAGTCAATCTTCTTTCCCTTGTGAGCTGTTGTCATGACTCTCTAGAAGATAAAGGTAGGCCCATTTCACATGACATGCCCCCCAACTGAAGTTAGCTGCTTTGTTTTATGGTCAGCTTAAGAAATGGTGACTATCCAAGTGCCAGAGGACAGACTGGCAGGGAGACAGGGTGCCACTCTCCATGGTGTCACAAGGAATAAATGTGGCCACAAGGAATCGGACATATGAGTAACAAAAAGAGAAATGTACCCAGCCATAGTGCCGAGTGCTGCAGTCAGCTAAGGGAGAGCCATGTGTGCTGTGCACATCCGTGAAGATGGACCAAATGAGAACAAACTAAGGCTATTTATTCAGAGCTCGCTATAGCAAGGAGTCAGCCACCATCATCTGCGCTTTGGCAGGGACTCACAGGCAGGCAGAGGAGTAGGAGTGCTTTAGAGAAGAAAAAAAGGGAAGGCTTTCCCTGCACCCTGATGGAAGCAGTTGGTGTGGGGAAGATGTAGGCAGGCTAACCAGAAGTGGGGCACCCTATGGGATTGGTTAGAGGTGCACATTTGACCCTTTCTTGTTGGTGCTAAGTTGGAAGTGGAAACAAAAATTAGGGACGCTGTCACTTAGTAAATCCTGGCTAATTTAAGGTCAGTTGTTACGAGGGTTATTGTTTGGCTTCCTGGAATGTTACTAGAGCTAGACCATTGTAATTTGTTATTGATTTTTCTGCAAGTCCGACTTAGAGTGTGCTACCTTCCGGTAGGCTGTCATAGAACAGGGGTTTTTCCTCAGCGGGTTGCTGCAGGTCATGAGTCAGAGTTCTGTTTTATTACATGGTCTGGCCATTGTTTATCTGTATATTCAGTCTCTCAAGGTGATCAGACGTCAGTGAAGACTAACAGGGCATTGTATTTGGGCTGAACAATGTGGAACATATGACATGTGGGAGAAAAGACCCTTGGCATCTTTGATTTATTCAAACCTCTCACTGAAGACACATGGGTTTTTTATGAGAAGCAGCTCAGAGCCAGTCAGTGTGGGCCTTCTCAGTTTTAATAACTGCTTTACTTTCAAAAAGATGAAGATTTGGTGAAGCTTCATCGGCCAATGAAAAGGCAGCAGACCCTGGGCAAAGCCCAGCTGGGAACCCATGGCGGAGAAAAAACGAACGTATTCTGGGACACGTTTTAATGCCAATGAGGTTGGGTTCTTATGAGGAAAACAAATGTACCAACTACACTTGCATTTAGGATTCAGAAAGATAAGACCCAGACTACCAACCAGCAAAAGGGGTACATGTTTGTATTTTTGAGGCAATACTGCCAGGCTTAATGACTAAAGTTGAAAATCCCCACATCTCAATAGGTAAGAACAATATAATCTCTTGCATGTGTACTTGTATTCAATCCAAAATAGTGAGGAACACCATTTTGGAGTTGTTTCCAAAGGGTAATTGCAGAGGTCAAGTGGTACCTGGAAGGGAAAGGACCTTACCTAGAGGGCAGCCTGATCAAGGGCCATGCTTGTGGCCCTTCTGCAACACTCAGGTTCACACACAGAGTGTGGAAGTCTCTTTCTCTAACCTCTGCCCCATGACATTCTTCATCCTCCAGACTCTCAGCTAAGAAACCAAGGCCCCGTGTTCCCATGTTCTCAGGATAGTTAAGCAATGGGTACTGCTCCAATTTTAACAGACTATTGGAAGACCTTCGGCATTGTCAGTTACATCACCTACACTGCAGTGTAAAGCCCAAAACGCAGTTTATGCCTGCCAAACCTGCAGAAAGAATATATGGATGCCTTGTTTAGAGACTCAAGCAGGTGGTTGGTGATGGTTTCATTAACACCATGGAGGAAGAATGTAAGAGTTAATTGAGGGCCCCTCTGGGAAACGTTGCCTAATGAAGACATTGGCAGTGGTTCTCTACCAGGGGTAATAGGCCCTCAGGGGCCATTTGGGAATGTGTGGGGATGTTTTTGGTCACATAACTAGGAAAGAGCTACTGGCATCTAGTGGTACTGGCATCTAGTGGGTGAGGCCAAGGACACCACTAGCAACTGGCACAAAAAGGTGTAAATGACATGTGGGAAAAAGGAAAGATCAGTATCGAATTGAAGAAATTAAGTTCTGGTAGAACAAGGAACAAATCAGCTTTTCATGCCTAGTGTCTGCAAACCTTCCTCTTTTTCTGCGTTCCCCCAGGATTGAAACTCAGACAAGGCAACATAAACCAACTGGGGCCCTTGTGGATGAGAGCACTCAGGTTTGACAGAAATAAGATAGTAGGAACTTGGGTTTACCGAGCAATCTCCCGGAGCTAAACCGCCTATGCCTCAGGACACCTGCAGACCTCTGCACTGTTATGTAGGAAAAGATGAACTTTTCTTTTATGTGACTGTTAGGGAAAAGGAAAGTGTTTGGAAAGGAGAATCATTCATACTATCAGAACAGTAGATCTGAGCTGTGACTCTTGAGATGTTAATACAGAAAATCCCAGAGCCGTAAAGCCTTCTGCAGATGTTACATAAGGTTTCAACTCCCAGCAGTGCCTCCAGAGCCCCGTGCAGGTGCAGGAACACGTGGGCGCCATCTGGAGTGCTGAGCTGGGTGTTCTGGAAGTTGTGGTGGGCCAGTGGAAGTGCTGGTTTAAACATACGTCCCTATATTTTTAGAAGGTCCTTTTAAAATCTCAGTTTCTGGGACTTTACTCTCCAGCTAAGTTACTCCAGCTGATGCCTTTGTCTCCAATTCAGTCTGCCCCATGCCTTCTTTTTTACTTTTGTGTTTTATGTATTTTTTAATTTTTGGCCAGGTGTGGTGGCTTATGCCTATAATCCCAGCACTTTGGGAGGCCAAGGTAGGCAGATCACCTGAGGTCAGGAGTTCGAGCCCAGCCTGGTCAACATGGCACAACCCTGTCTCTACTAATAATACAAAAATTAGCCGGGTGTCACAGTGTGTGCCTGTAATCCCAGCTGCTCAGGAGGCTGAGGCAGGAGAATCACCTGAACCTGGGAGGCAGAGGTTGCAGTGAGCCAAGATCGTGCCACTGCACTCTGGCCTGGGTGACAGAGCAAGACTCGATCTCAAAAAAAATAAAATAAAATAAATAATAATTAATTTTTATGGTTACATAGTAAGTGTATGTATTTATTGAATACATGAAATATTTTGATGCAGGCATACAATGCATAATAATCACATCAGGGTAAATGGGGTATCTGTCACCTCAAGCATTTATTCTTTGTGTTACAAACAATCCAATTGTACTCTTTTAGTTATTTTTAAATATACAATTAAATTATTATTCATTATAGTCACCCTGTTGTGTTATCAAATACTAGATCTTATTAATTTTTTCTAATTATTTTTTGTACCCATTAACCATCCCCATTCCCCGCCCCCACCCCTCTGTAATGCCCTGTTTTTAAAAGCTGTGTTTTAGAGTGTTTGGATCTTGATTGCTTTTATTCCAGACGTGCTGCATGTGGAGTTTGGGGAAGCAGCACTTATTTCAAACCCCACAGGCAGTAGGATGGGAGTCTTACTATGGTGTCAGGATTCACTCAGAAAACAGGTGGAGTAAAAGAAACAAGATGGGCCTCAGTTCTTACTAGATGCAGGCCCACCCTTTCTTCAAGAAGCCTACATGTGGATTTTCCTGTAATGCTGCTGTGAAATATGAAAATCATAACATTTCTGTAGAAAGTAAACTTTAGTTGTCCATTACACCAGGATGACTTTGTTCAGCTCAACCAGGCAGACAAGCTGGAGACTGAGGATGCTGGAAGATTAAAACATCATGAGGCAGGAGGTGATGAATCCCAGGCACTGGGGGTGCTCAGAAGGAAGCTGGACCACCAATTGGTTGGAGTGGAGACAGGAGGAGAGAATATTCCTGAGTTAAGGAGACAGTTGACTCGTTAACCATTGACAACTTTGATATTCTAGAGGGGCATCTCCCAAGGGGAGGGAAATGAACATGTCGGGGCAACTTATTGGAGAATTGGAGAATCAGAATTGCAAGTTCTTTTTGTCATTGACTTTGTGCCATTTTTATAAAAAGGCTGTGGAACGGAATGTGCTTCCTCACTCTATTTTGCATATAGCAACAGAGAGGAATATTATTCCATTTACAGGCTTCGTACCTTTGCCAAATTAAGCTTGCCTTTGTCATCAGGGTAAGGCAGAAAGCACAAAGCATCTACTGCTCATAATGGATTCTTCTAGATGAACTTGTCCATTTCCTGAACAGTTCAGAAAACTGAATTTAGAGTTGAGACATATTAAGAAGCCTCTGCCTAAGAGTGCTTTTATGCTGGTTGGTTTCAAAAAAGAGACTAGAAAAGAAAAAGCATTTCTTGTTTGAAGAGTATTCCCTAGCCAGCATGCAGCATGTCACCAAGGCTGTCTAGGCACTCAAGGGACTTCACCTATGCCTTGTTCAAGATTCTCCAGAAGGAATAAGTGGCCCCTTTGAATGCATGGACACTGTGTGAGCTCAGGTGAGCCACTGGTGCCTGTGGTGGAATTCTGTAACCGTTTCTATTCTTCAGCACCTTCTATAACACTTCAGCCTACCTACCAACTGTTTCTGAGTGGGGGGAGGATCTCTCTAAGTGGAGGTTCTCCTGCCACCGGGAATGTGGCCAAAGAATATGTTCCACCTCCTCCTTATGCATCACCATCTGGGCTGTCTCTCTAAATCTGTCCATCATAGAATGCCCATTTCTTGAGTTCATGTCCTAGGTGAAGGTGAGGAACAATTTAACTTGTATAAATCCCCAAAACATTTGTAAAGCTAACGTTAGTATAGATCGTGTGGGGAATGATACTTTTCACCTCAAATGAATGTAGGGACTAAATAGAGCAGAGATTTAATTCAATGTTGCTTACTTGCTTGCATGCTATGGGAGGTTCAGTCATCAGAGAACCAGTTCATGAGTTTGATCTGATTTCCTGTCCTTTGGGTAGCCTGCAGTCTTTAGGAACAAGATAAATTACCATCTGTTAGCTTCCTTCAAGTGGCTTACCTACAGTCCTTCGGTGTCATCTTTCTTACGGAGTGTCTGGGTTATCCTGTTTCTCCACCACCAAAGGAAATACAGCCCTCTTAGAGAATTGGTCAATGAAATATAAGGGTGCCAAGAAACATCAGAGTAAAGAAGTAATGGCCCAAAAGGCAAATGCCCCCATATGAGAGGGGGAATGGAAGGTACTGCTTTCTTCCTTGCCTGAGGCTATGAAAATGTCCTTTGTGTGAACAAAAAAGGTTTTCTACATTACTGGCCATTTAAATCGTATTATTGACAATGTTTCAAAATTGTGGTTATCAGCTGATGTAAATTTTGGCGTTCTCTCTAAAGCCATGCAGCATTTGTTCCTCCCTGCATTTTCACCATTATAAAATACAATTCCCACTTAAATTAATCAAAACATGGAAAATCTAAACTTTATTTGGAAATATGGTTGGGGTGTTTGTGTGTGTGGTTTTTTTTTTTTATAATTTACGACTTGGCACTGCAATATTCTTCAACTGGATTTATGTTGACCCATTTTAGAAAATGCAGTTACTATAAATCTTTTGTTGCTGTTTCTGTTTTTTGTTATTCAACCCAAGCCTTTGGAATTATTCTGATCCTCAATATGACTCATGAAGTATCACTTTATCCTAAAGGCAAGTGGTCCAAGAGTTGAAATATTTGTAATTATCTTTCAGACTCCATGATCCTCCAAGCTATTACTTCATTATAATTCCGTTTCTGAAAGATGGTTTGTTTCTTTTTTTTCCTGATATAATAAACATTTTGATAGACAGGTAGCTTTCGTATCTTGAATTTCTTATTTAATGTTGATATGAGAGCAGTTGTTTGCAGTTCTTCCCCTGATGCACCATCACCCATTTTTCTGCCACTGACCATGGACACCAATAGACATTTCCCAGGCTTTTATCACCAAGGAACACCTTGCTTAGGCCACAGCATCAGATACTGGGGGTGGTGAGGAAGCCACCAAACCAAGAAAGTTGGGTTTTGATGCAAGTCATTTCATCCCTCAGAGACTCAGTTTTCTCGGGTGTAAAATGAGAGTTTGGGTTAGTTCAGTAAATACCGAGAGTTCACACAAGTAGTAACAGGATCAGCAGCAATTCGGGCTGATATTTATCTAGCAGCTACTTCATGATTTTTAATTTGCCAGGAACAAGTTAGTACCCAATGGAGTATAGGAGTGGGGAGACAGACTAATAAATGAATAATTCTGACTGATTAATAATATGGTGAGAACTCAGTTCAAGAGAAGCAAGGGAAGCTTTGGAAGCATGATAAGAGGCCACAGGTTTTTCTAACACTTCAAACATTTAATGAAATACCTACATTTCTTCTAATAAGAAGAGCTGCTTCACAGAAATACCAAGTTTCTTTTTGGTACTTGGAAAAATGTGAACTGAGTGTGGTAAGGTTGGTTGTATCATGGTGACCTGGACTGCTGGTTGGTAGTTATAGCCGCAGCTAGCAACTCAGGCACCTGTGCCAAACAGCATGCCATGAACCCTAAAACCAACTTTTTAATCCACATTGTGGATCACAGATGGGTATTATTAACAATGTGTACCATCTGGTAGCTTTCCATTTCAACTATTCATTCTTGCTCACTAGATACTGAGCTTTTAAAATTATTGTTGTAAATTTATGTGACCTCTGAATGTTCATAACCTGGGACAAAAAGTTCTGGTCATCTGCCCTCATGATCATCTTGATTTTGATTTAAAATGAGAAAATTGAATGTTACTTAATAGCAATGTGTTGCATAAACCAACACTTTTCAAACATGAGGTCCATGAAATAAAAATTAGCAAACAGAGGCCTCACTGGTGAAAAGACTCCATGCACCATACCAGATGGTAAAGGTTTTGAGTTCCAAAACTTTGTATTGTTCTCCAGCATGCCTGCAGCTCTCGATGCGTAGCATGTAGTGGCCACGTGATAAAAATGTACCTGGAAGCGTACCAATGGGCCAGCAACATTGTGGCATTCCAGTTTGGTTACTAGTGTACTTCCAAAAGGCTAGGCAAAGGTCTAAGCTAGGACAAACTCCAGGACGTGTTGTCAGTGGCGTGGTCAGAGCCATGAACTAATCTGAGATCTTCCTGGCACGTTCCAAAGCTCTGTTTTGTGAATCAAAATCTCCACGGACACCTCAGGCATTGTCCCATGTGAATGTTCCTGGTTTTCCTATTGTATTTTCTGAAGTTATTAATGTTGTTTCTTGGTTACTCCTATCTTTTAATTTTTGTCAATATTTCTGTATGCATAGATTTTTTTTATTTTTATTTTAAACAGAAATATCTTGCAGGGTCACTGGGCAGGCCAGAACAGTGACAGTGGCCCAAGTAACTGTTGGGGAAGACTGGGCAGGCTCTGTAATGCCCTGATTCATTTCTCTTTGCTTTGGGCTATGAAAACAAGTGGAGGAAGAAGAAATATCACAAGGCAGAATTTGTTTCCTCTTCTTTTTAATCTTCCCTCTTCATTTTCCCCATTTCAATTCATGAGACTCTCTAGGAGACACTCTCTGCCATGACTTATCTCCTATTTCTTGTCTTATAACATCTGTATTTCATATACACTCACATCTTTTCTTACTAAACAATTTAAACTACTTTGTTGGTTTAGATGTTAGAAAAAAAGTAGAAAACGATGTTTATATAAAGCAATTCAGAATATATAAGAGAGAGAAACATGTTTTGAATTTAGAAAATTAGAAATTGCATGGATAGGGAAGAAAAATTTTGAAGTTAAAGTCAGGCATCAGAATGAGATCTGGAATGATTATGAGTTTGTTGTTACTAAAGCGTAAAATGCGATTTAAAATATATAATGGAAAAGTGAAAGTAGTTTAATTTAAAACTACTATCCTAAAAAGGTTCACCACATTTGAAAAGCTAACATATTTCAACAACTACCTACAAAGATAAATATTTATAACATGATAGAATAAGTGTTAGATTTTCATATAGAATACACTCTTACAAACCAATAAGAGAAAGTAGGACATAAATAAGTAATTGCAAAAGAAGAAATCCAAATGGCTAATATGTATGTGGGAAAAATGTACAACTTTACTGGCAATCAAACCAATTCAGATTTCAAAAAAGGAAATCCAATATTTGTTTAGAAATTGGCAAAGATTTTTTGAAAATATAATACCTAACCTCAATGAGGGACCCAGCAAATGACCACTCATTGTCTGTAAAAGTACAATTTGAGGCCAGGCACGGTGGTTCACACCTGTAATCCCAGCACTTTGGGAGGCTGAGGTGAGTGGATCATTTGAGGTCAGGAGTTCGAGACCAGCCTGGCCAACATGGTGAAACCCCATCTCTACTGAAAATACAAAAATTAGCCAGGCATGGTGGAGGGTGCCCTATAGTCCCAGCTACTTGGGAGGCTGAGGCAGGAGAATCTCTTGAACTCGGGAGGTGGAGGTTGCAGTGAGCCGCGATCATGCCACTGCACTCCAGCCTGGGCAACAAGAGTGAGACTCTGTCTTGAGGAAAAAAAAAGTACAATTTGTTTGAGTTGGACTTTCTGGAGGGCATCATTCAGAGCTTTTAAAAAGTTCTTCTCTTTCAACTCACCAAATCCACTTTGTTCAGCAAATTTTTTAATTTTAAAATTTTTAATTTTTATTTATTTATGTTTTTGAGATCTTGGCTCACTGCAGCCTCCACCTCCCAGGTTCAAGTGATTCTCCTGCCTCGGCCTCCTGAGTAGCTGGGATTACTCGCGCCCACTACCACACCTGGCTAATTTTTGTATTTTTAGTAGAGGCGGAGTTTCACCATGTTGGCCAGGCTTGTCTCTAAAATTTTTTATTTAAGTTGGAAAATACAAAGAAGAAATCCCTAAGGAGTGACCTGACTTTCCATCAATAGGGGAATGATTGAATAAATTGTGATATAAACATATTACAAAATATGATGCAGGGTTTAGAAAAACGGTTTTGATTGCTATGGATTGACCAAGAAAGATGATTATAATATATAAATATGAAAAATATATAAAATATGTCACTATTTTGCCATTTTTATAAAAAGCAAACAAAAACCTGGCTATGTATATATGTCTTTATATAAGGCTTAGAAAAGCTATGGTAAGATCCATACACTTAAAAATGGCAGTGATATTGAAGGGGAAAGAACAATATCACAAAGGTAGTGATACTGAAGGGGAAAGAACAAATAGCTATTGCTATCTTTTTAATTTTGAATTTATAATTTTTTAAAACGAAAAGGGTCGGTAAATATTTCTGAGCACCCCCAGTGTACCCTTGGTTTCTGGCTACTAGAAACTAAGTGTCAAGTGCCAGGGACTAAATCTATTATAAGGGAATGATAGGATAACTGCATACTCACTTACAAAGGTGTCGCTGAATAATTATTTATAACAGTGAAATACTGAAAGCAAGTTACATATTCAGTAGTAGGAATTCAGTTAAGTAAATTATGGTATTCCATGCAGTCGGATGCTCAACAGCCATTAAATAACAGAGTGAAAATGCTCACAAGATACTGTATTGTGAAAAGGGCCGGTGACAGATCAACATGTATCAACAAATCCTAATGCTGAAATATATAAATGCATAGAAAAAATTCTAGAAGTTTGTATACCCCCCCTCCAAAAATAAAGTATCATTTGATCATGGGTTATTGGGGGTGTTTTTAAATATGCTTTATATTTTTCCATCTACAGTGAACATTGATTATCCTTACAAGCGTACAATGTTTGTTAATTATTAGAAGCAGTTTCTTGAGAACAAGATATGTGGCTTTGCACAGCATCATAATTGGTCAAGGGAGCTCATTAAGAGAGAAATAGAAAGCTCTGCCATTTAAGATGTTCAGCATTGAATATAATGGACGTGAACACCGAGAATTTAAATCTAATAGAAGTGAAGTTGTTTCTCATCCTCAAGCCACAAACCATTTCACAGACACAATATAAGCTCTGTGGCAGCTTTGTGTGTTGGCACAGGCTGGCAGGATGCCCTTGTTGCAGGGAAATACCACCTCTTCACCAGTTTTACCCCTTCCAAGCAAATGCTGACATCTCCCACATATCATAAAGACACACAACTATCTCCGTGAGGACCCACAGTAATAAACTTGGTCCTGTTGTGGTGGGTGGGATCTTCCACCACCACATTTCTTGGTTTATGGGGTTGACCTTTCTTCTAACATTTTCCTTGGAAGCAGCAACAGTTTATCCTAAGAGACCCACACATACAGATAACTCAAGGAGTGAGTAGACAGAAACCCAACAAAACACCTCTTTATTAGCCTATATCACTCCCAATCTAGCCAAAATATTATTGTAAGGAATGTAACCTAGGGGGATTGAAGTATTATTTACTTCCATGTCTAAGAAGCCCATCCTGTCCTTCCTCTTTGTTTTCTTGGTTCCATTGTCATAGACAAGAATCTGTCTGGTGGGAAGTAGATGTGACTGAGGATGGTCGTATATTTCTACTTCCAGGTTTATTGTGCATTTTGAGTTGGTGTGTGTGCCATTAACCCATAATGATGTGTGGTTGTTGTTCTTTCCCCAGAATGTCGAGTGGTGAAGTCCACTTCTTACACCAAAATAGCTTCATCATCCCGCAGGAGCACCACCAAGAGCCCAGGACCGTCCAGGCGCAGCAAGTCCCCTGCCTCCACCAGCTCAGGTAAAGCAGCAGAGGAGATTTTGAAGAAATTGCCTTGTTCCTGACACAGGATGAGCAGAGGGTGTGCGAAGCCCAGAGTGTGAGGTTTTTAAGCGAGTGTAGGTTCCGGTTTATAATTTTAGAACATGTTAGAGCGGTTGAACAGATTTGCTGGAGTCTAGCATATTGGCTGCAAGAAAAAGCATTGAGCTTCAAAATAGGTGCTTAGTGAAGATTCAGGAAACCCAGATTTGCCCACAAATAGAAGAACGTTACCATCTTGTATCATTTCTATCATCGAAGTTAATCTTTCAGATTCTGGAAGTCTCTGTTAAAGCATTTATCCTACCTGAGACTGGCCTATGACAAGTTTCCCATTTGTATTCGCTGAACCTTTGTTAAACACACTTTTGGCTCTCAGTTTCCTTTCATGGCTCTGAAGCTAAAGGTAGTGAGATTGAGAGGGTGGAGCAGGGATTGCTGCAGTGACCTTGGCCTGAGCCTGCCTCTCAGTGGGTTCTAGTGCTGGTGTTGGAGAGGCTGTGCATGCACAAGATGAGCGCCTCAACCCTACCTTCTCCTTTTTTGTTTTAAAACTGACATGAAGTCAGTTAGAAAGTTTCTTATTCATTTATCTCAGGTGAAGAGTCTGTATCATTATTAAAGGGAATTATTTATTAAATGACACAAATTGTTGATTGGGAATTATTAAATGATACAAATGTCAAAGTGATTGTTACCTGATTTTATGAAGACAAGAAGCTCTTATAAATGAGAATAAAGACCTCTGGGGCCTACTTGGAGGCGTTCTTTTACTCAACAGCATTGGCCAGGGGGAGTGTGAAAAGAGCTCTCAGCTGAGGCTGCCTAAGAAGGAACTTTCCATAGGGTGGATCATTATAGACCGTTACAGGTCATGGGCCGACTAGACCACCCAGCCCACCTTGATTCTCTAAGAGTCTCCTTCCCCTTGGAGTTTTACCAATTACTGCTATTCTCTAGACAGATCTCCAAAGACCACCTTCCCCTCTGACTCTCAGCCTAGGGTGGCATCGATGGGCTGCCAATGCCTCCTTCCCACAGCATGGCCTGCATCCTAGCCAGTCAGGAAATATGTTTCAGAGCACAGCTGGCACTTGAGATGCATCTTGTTTGCCTCTGTAGTTAAGGGTGAGCTGAGAACTCCTTCCTTAGTATGACACTGCTCATCTAAATAGGATGGAGCCCTAAGATGAGGCATTGCTAAAGGATGAGGCAGTAGACTCAAAGCTTAGAGTTCATGAGAGTCACTTGGGAACTTGGTGAAGTTTGTCATCCTGACCCCCCACACCCTGAGATTCTGAGTAAGGACCTAAACCTGTGTTTCAGCAAGTACTCCAGGTGATTAGGATCTGGTAGTCCATGGCCCACATTTTGAGAAACAGTAGGTAAAGGCAGTGGTTCTCAAACTAGCAGCATCACCATCACCTGAGCACTTGTTAGAACTACAAAGCCTTGAGCCCCCTCTCCAGAACCACTGAATCAGAAACTCTGGAACTGGAGCCCAGCAATTTGGATTTTCCCAAGCCCTCCAGCTGATTCCAATGCACACTTTGAGAAGCAGTGGGTTATGGAAAACAGAAATAAAGTAAATGCAGAAAATCATTTGACTCTGGATAATCTGGAGGGAAAGATATGACTTGTTCATCTTCATTTACTGGCATGACAGAGATGACTTCCTTTCTACCTCCCTCTTTGCCTCCAAGTAACAATGTCCATCAGTGTTCTTGCAATCCAAGAGCAGACCTTTTAGATACCTTGATGTGTAGACCAAAAGAGCAATGAACAAAGGAGAGTACCATATGCCAACTTCCTTTTCTCCCTCCTTGCAATGGCCTGGCTTCAGAGAGTCAGTCACCTGGGAGAAGAGAGAATTTCTTTCTGACGATGATCCCTTCCCCAGGATATCGGGGAAAGTGTGTCTTCAAGAGAAATATCACCCACACATAGAGAAGAAGACCTCCACAAAATGACAGAGTGATCCTGGAATTGCTGCATGGAAAACTCCCCTGGAAGAACTGAGCTTGTCCAACTGTCCAGGTTAATATTGAGCTCTGTGGAGGATGTTCAGTCTTAACTAAAGACCATTTCTCACTTTCTCTGATTAAATATGGGCTGTAGGGTCGGGTGTGGTGGCTCACACCTGTAATCCCAGTACTTTGGGAGGTTGATGGGGGTGGATCCCTTGAGGTCAGGAGTTCAAGACCAGCCTGGCCAATGTGGTGAAACCCCCATCTCTACTGAAAGTACAAAAATAAGCCAGGCGTGGTGGCAGGCGCCTGTAATCCCAGCTACTCAGAGGCTGAAGCAGGAGAATCACTTGAACCCTGGGGGGCAGAGGTTGCAATGAGCAGAAATCACGCCACTACACTCCAGCCTGGGCAACAGAGTGAAACACTGTCTCAAAACAAAAATATAAATAAATAAATCAATAAATAAATCTGGGCTATAGGATGAACTCCCATGGAGCAATAAAGGAGAGCAAAATCATAAGCCTAGCCAGCATATTGCCCCCAAAATTTTGGCTACCTAATGCAATCATACAAGGATGTGAAAGAGAAGGAGAGCCTATATTAATGAAACCATATCAATACTATTAAAAATCATCAATATTAAAAAACAAAATTAGTTCTCCATCCAAACCAACTTTGACTTAAATTTTACTTAACCTTTCCTATCTTCTTCCTCTCAGTATATAAGATGAATAAAAAAAAATGTGGGGCAGATGCATCTAATAATGGGTGATTAGCCAAATTCTTATGTTTTTTATATTACAGATATTCTAAGAAAATCAATAGGCACTATAGCTTTTAATTTTTTATTGTCATTGTTTTTAGCAGCTTTGTTGTTAAGAGCTGTAGGTTGTTAGATATTCCTGGATTTAAGTTTGTTTGTTTGTTTCTTTCTTTCTTTCTTTCTCTTTCTTTCTTTCTTTCTTTCTTTCTTTCTTTCTTTCTTTCTTTCTTTCTCTTTCTTCTCTTTCTTTCTCTCTCTCTCTCTTTCTCCTTCCTTCCTTCCCTTCTTTCTTCTCCCTTTAAGTCAATAAAGATGGAGAATAGATCAGATTCTTGTGTACATGTTAAAGAATGGACTGATGAGTCTAATCTTAAAAAGATATTTATGCATATAGGCAATAATTTCATTTTATAATTAACTGGTAATGTAATCACTATTCAGCATTGTAAGAATTTATATTCATTTCTGGAAAGTAATTTTGGAAACTCAAGAAGAGAGGCAAATATATTAAATGTACTTGTATGTCACTGCCAACATTTGTAATTATTCCTTTTAGAAGTTTAAAATGGGTAGGACGCATTGCCTCAAAATCAATAGATTGCTCCAAACAAGCATTTCCACATTCTATTTTTTCTTTGAAGTCCTTTTCAACTCTAGTTGACACCTGGTTGAACTGACCAGCACTAACTTGAAATTTGTGATAGGTAAGTCATACCAAGTAGTATCATTTTCATAAAGAAAGTAGAGTCCAAATTCATTCTAAAATTAACACGTTCTTGAAAAATTAGCACTTCTAGGTGTCTTTAACTTCTAGGTCAAAATTAATTATATAACACTAATCATATTTTGTTTAATGTGAGCTTTTTATGCATTTAAAATTTTCAACTTGCTGCATTTTGACCTGGAGGAGATAACATGCAACCATTTCCTGATTATGTAAGAGCTTATTATATGCACTGACTGTCTCTTGATTCTGACTTGCTACCAAGAGGGACTTGTTCCCACTTTCCTTTGGGTGGTTCCAATTTAGAGAGTTTCACAGAGCAGTCGACTCCCAGTCACAAATGTGTGGATTGTGCCAGTGACCTCAGGACCACCTCCTTTCCCTGGAACCAGACCCAGGGGTTAAGGAGTTCGGCAGCTCTGCCAGTTCTCCTGGAGGCAAGTGCAGCTGCTGGATGTCAGGGAAGCCCCTCTCTTGGGGCCCCTCCACTGCTCTGGCCCAGGTCTCCTGTCCCTACTCAACTAAGGCTTTTGGAACTAGTGGAAAGGCACGTTGAATTATCTCTATACGGATTGCATCACATTTTCTTAAAACAGCCTGTTTAGTGTTTTTCATCAATCATATGGACTCAAACATGAATTTTACTTAAATACTCCATCAACATTGGTATTGCCCCAAACCCAACTACCACTGGACTTTTTAATGTTAAAGCATCTTTAGACCAGGTGTGATGGCTCATGCCTATAATCCCAGCACTTTGGGAGGCCAAGGCAGGCTAGTGAAACCTGGTCTCTAAAAAAAAAATACAAAAATTAGCCTGTGTTTCCTGTGGTCCCAGCTACTCAGGATGGCTTGACCCCAGGAGGCAGAGGTTGCAGTGAGTTGAGATTGCACAACTGCACTCCAGTGTGGAAGACAGAGTGAGACCTTGTCTCAAAAAAAAAAAAAAGTCTTTGTTTTCCCCTAAAACATTAACCTAAAGTTTATAATGATTTCTACTTCAGTGTTTAAATTTCTACTTCCAGTATTCAGTTTCCTATATTATATAGAAATTGGAGCATATTATAAAGTTAAGATCTATGCAATTTTCAGGCTATGCTGCTATGAATATAACATGGTTAACTTATATTTACCTGACACATTATAGTTTACATACGGCTTTTCTTTCTTCAATCTTTTTTGATCCTCCTATTAATTTCCTAACAGCAAGCAAATAAGGCAAGTTATTATTATCTCTGTGGAAATAAGAACACAGTGGCAGGGCTGGGATAACTGCTTTGCTCTGAGTCCCAGAGTTCAGAATGGCACCTCGGGGCTGGCACCGGGGGCTTCTGGTGCTCTAGACACACAAGGCTGGCAGTCCTTGATACCTATTTCTTTACCTCCACTTACTAGAGTTTCGATCCAGAAAAAAATTAAGCTAGTCCCTGGTTTGAGAGTGCAATTCACAGCATCACAACACCTTGCAACATAAGCCTAAGTATTAGTCCCTTGGCACCAGAGTTCCAGGAGGTGAATGATTTACCCCAAATTCCTGATGAATAGCGTTGCTGGACAGAAACCTCCCTTGTAAGTCAGCATTAGAACAAGAATGAGAAACTTCTGTAAATCCTCCCTTTGTCCCTTACCCAGTTCTCTTCGTAGCGCTAAAAGTGATTCAAAATGATTTATTAAAGTGTAAAGTTCATTTACACTTTCAGAACTATCAGTTACAGACCAACTAGTGTCAGGCATTTCCTAGGCACTAATGATGCCCCTATTCTCAAGAAGCGTAGGGATCGAGGCCTCACAGATAACATAATTCACATACCCGTTGAATTATGATTAGTCTCCATAACAGAAAAGGCTGAAAGAAGGCAAACAGAGCTAGCAAAGAGAAACCAGAAGCCTTAATAACACATGAAAAGAATAAAGAGCCTCCAGATAAATTGCGTGCTGAGATGCTGGAGGATGAATCACTAAGAAATTGGAAAATGAATTCTAGCTGCTTCTTAAAGAAACAAGAATCTGTAAGGAGTAAAGAGTTTCATATGGGTTGACTCTTCATACGTGTGTATATATTTGGAACACAGATCTAGTAAAATGTATAAGTTAAAAGTAAACTTATTTATTTTTATTTTTGAGACAGGGTCTCACTCTGTCACCCAGGCTGGAGTGCAGTGGCAAAAGTGAAATTCTTTTAAGCAATTTTTTTTTATCTACATAAGGAAGTTATAACAAAATAACTCTAAAAATAAAAATAAAATATGCATTAGTTTGGTTTTAATAAAGACTGATAAAATTTCAGTTGGCTTTATATTGTTTTCTTAATCTTACAAGGAAACTGTGTTTATCTTGAAGTTTCATAGCTGCAGTTCTCCTTAAAACTTACAGATTTCAAAATTTTGATCTTTTCTTGGATTTGGGAAAGCTCTGGGGCCAGGCATGGTGGCTCATACCTTTAATCCCAACACTTTGGGAGGCCTAGGCAGGAGGATTGGTTGAGATCAGGAGTTTGAGACCAACGTAGGCAACATATGGAGACCTGTGTCTACAAGAAATTTAAAAACTAGCTGGGTGTAATGGTGCACACCTGTGGTCCCAGCTACTTGGGAGGCTGAGGTGGCATGATCTCTTGAGCGTAGGAGTTTGAGGCTGCAGTCAGCCATGATCACACCACTGCACTCCAGCTTGGATGCCAGAGCAAGACCCCATTCCGAAAAAAAAGAGAGAGAAGAAAAATGGCATATTTTGTTTGTTTTAGAGTTTTTATTTCCATTTAGATAGCCAACTTTTTATCATAGAATGATACCCTGTATTTAGAATCTCTGTCTGTGGAACCCATAGCAGACATCACTGAGGCCCAATGAGTGCCTCACACCTTTCAATTCCAATATGAGATAATGTATTTTCTTGCCCTTCAGAAGCTTATAGACTGGAGTAGAACCATTCATGGCAACAACCATTCATTCATTCAGTATGCATTGAGAATCTATAGTGGACCAGCAACGTTGGGTGCTGGAGATGCAAGGGCAAACATTTGAAAGAAGGAAAAGACAAATGGCTTAGTTCATGAACATCTACCATGACAAAGCACCATTCTGAACGCCCAGTCTTAAAACTTCTGTGTGACTCCAGAAATCCTAAAGTCTTTTTATTCATGCTATTTAAATTTTACTTTTTTACAGTTCTATAAAAATATTTTATGCAGCATATGCAGATAAGAATCAAAGCTGGGGAAGTGAAGAGAATTTTAATCAGCTCACTACTAGTCCAGTTTGTGAAATCCTTTTGATTTATATCAAACACCTTCAAAGGTAGATTGCCAGCTATTAATTTTTAGTTCAGTCTTTTCCTTTAGTGTAGAGAATTCAGCCTTATACAATGTATGGAGAATCTTTTTTGCTTTGGAGCTCCAAGGGAATTGTTGAGAACAAAATGCATCAAGAAAATCAAGAGGTTGGTGAGTCATCCCTTGTGTCTTTGGAATTTCTGGCTGCACGTAAGGCTCATCCCTCCTTCCATTTCTTCTTTCTCTGCATCCACCAACTCTCCGTAGTGCTCACCCAAGCAGAACCTCCAAAGATACTCTTCAAAGCCTTGAACCATTATCTTGACTTACTGTCTACTTGAGGGCAGCAGCCTACATCAACTGCTTGTATAAATTTCTTACTGTTAATGCCCCACGTTAATTAAATATTTCCTGAGTATCTACTGTGTTCCAGACATGCATTAGGTCCCAAGGGTGCAAAGATGCTTAAACCACAGTCCTTGCCTTCAAGTTACTTATATTATAGTTGGGAGAGAAACATATACAGCCATGTGTCCCTTAATGGTGGGGATGTCTTCCAAGAAATGTGTTATTAGGCAATTTAGCCATTGTGCAAACATCCTAGAGTGTGCATACACAAACCTAGATGGTGTAGCCTGCTACACATGGCTATGTGGTATGGCCTGTTGCTCCTGGGCTATAAATCTATACAGTATGTTATCGTGCTGAATATTCTAGCGGTTGTAACCAGTGAAAAGCATTTGCACATCTAAACAGGTGTAAACATAGAAAAGGTGCAGTGAAAATACAGTATTATAATCTTATGGAACCACCATCGGATCTATGGTCCATTGTTCACCAAAACATTGTTATGTGGTACTTGACTGTATACCACGTAACTGTAATAGTGTAATAAGTGCTGTGATGATCTAGAGGAAACAGGTTAGATCTCATTAATAGGGTCAGAGAGCTCTTCCAAGAGAAAAGGATCTATACATTTGGATGTAAAAAAGAGCCAGGAGGGCATTCCCGACCAATGTGAGCTAAGGCACAAAGACATGAAACTATATGGCATAGTTAGGGAATAGTTGCTTGTTCAATAAAAACGCAGGCTAGAATTCTAAGAAAGAGTTGGAAAGATAGTGGTAGCCCCATTGGTTGTGGTCCAATTGCACAGGGTCGTGGAAGTATATTTGTGCTATAGGTTGTAGGTATTATGAAGTGAAAGGGAATTTTTCACCACGCCATGAAAGATCGCAGTTGAGTTTTGGAAACAGTGGCACGGTGGTAGAAAAAATTGCTATGAAAGGCCAAGGGCCAGGAAGGCTCTATGAGGCCATTGTAGTCATCCTGAAATGAAATTGTCCAGACAGAACTGAAAGAGCATCGTTGGGAATGGGGGAGACCTCAAAGGGAAATGAAACCAGAAATTGAACTGGATGTGAGGCTAGAAGAAGAGAGAGGAATCAGAGATAGGAAGCAGGTTTGTTGAATGAGGAGAGGTAGGGACTGAGTTTCATTTTAGATATGTGGAGTGTGAGGTGATTTGGAAATGTTTGTAAGCAACTGGAAATAAAAAACTGTTCTAAGTCAGGAGATCTGAGCTAACGATATATATTTGGGAGACCCTGGTATATTGTAGTGATTTGAATAATAGAAACGTAAGGTACCTCCCTGCTGCCTCAAGAACAGATTTGTAAAGATGTAAATGGAACCATGGGGTAAGTCTGCATTTCTAAGAGCAATCGGAAGAAGCAGGGAAGAACAGTAAGAGTACAGAGACAGAAGTCAAAGGGGCAGAAAGTTTTGAGATGAAGGAAGGGGCAGAAATGCTTGATGCTGAGATGTCAGGTAGCATGAGAACTGAATGGGGATCATAGGATTCAGCAATGAGGATGCCACTGTGGCTTACAAAGGAATGGGTAATACCAGATGGCAGGGGGACCTGGTCTGGGAGTATCATTTTTGGGGGTCACCGTGGGTCCTCTCCCAGGCTGGCTCCAGGCTTTACTCTAGCGGGAGCTGTCCTGCAGCAATTGGTTGGTAGGGATCAGCCCCAGGACCGCCATCCACCCTGACCCTTGGTGCTTGTGGTCCCTAGTTCCCCTGTCATAACCATAGCCTGTTCTTGAATCCCAGCTGATAGGGATCAGATCCAAAAATTGCCTAATTTTATATCACAGGACTCTAGTTGGTCTTTTTTCATTGTTTAATTAAATTTTTTTTCTTGTACCCCAAATCGTCACCAACTCTTTTCTCCCCACCCTGTCCACATTCAGTGGGTCACCATTCTCCCTGTGGTGATGCCATCACTAGCTGACATCCTCCCACTTTATCTTACATCTGCCTTGGGCACCAATGTCCAACCTGCTGCCATCACCTGTTGTCTGCCAAATAAAGTCTGGACTCATTCTCAAGTGGAGGACATTTTCCTTTACAGTCATGTCTCCCATTTCTTCTCTGGACCCATGCTCCATCCTAGAAACAAATTTAAATTGTCACCAGCTTGGGCTTTTCCACCTCATCCCTTTATTCCTCTCACTTGGTCTTGCTAGAATGTCTTCCTCTGTTTCTTCAGCTGTCTGAAGCCCACTCACCCAGTTTGGCCCTGCAGACCTCTGCCACTTTCCCGGATCACTTCGCTGTCCAGGGTCTTCCCCAGCCCTGCAGTACTGCAGCAGCTGATTCACCGATGACACGTTGTACCACCTTGCTCAGTTGCAAGGTCTCTGAGAGCAGGGGTTCTTTGTGCATTCTGCAGTGACTGTGAGTTCATGGTAACTGCTGGGTAAATGTTGACCACACGAATGAACTGAGAAATACTAGGAGCTGTTGCCTAAATTTCCTGAGGTTTGGCGCCTTTGGAAGTATTTATTTAAAAAATTAATTCACAGAGCCATATCCCTGTCTCCCTCTCCTCTGTTCCTTGGGCCCCTCCTTCCCTTTATTCTCAGTAGATGGTTTCTTTGAATTGGACCCATTGTCTGAGTTCAAGAAGAGAAGACAGACATGGAGAAAATCAGAGCTCCACCTCACCCATGAGGTGAGCACCCAGGAAGCTACAGTTAGGGAAAAAGTACATCATCTTCCCTCTGTTAGGTAGTTGTCTCTTTTCTCTTGGTCTCAACTGATCCCCAATGTGCCCCCCACCCCCTGCATTTTTTTTTTCTTCTCAATGTGGCAAGCAAGGAACAAAAGCTGAGAAAGAGATTTTAGGGAATGAACAGCCTACACCATGATTAGGGAGTAAAGGAGAGTCTAAGGCAGGAAGCCAGATCTCCCTGGCAGCGTGCCTGAATCGCCACCCCCAAACCCAAGGACACACACATATATGCAAACACATTCTCTCCCCAAATCTTGACAAGTGCAGCACCAGAAATAAATGAGCCGCCTTAAGTGCTAAAAGAAGACAGGGAAACAGTAAGGTTGATTTCATGTCCAAAAAGTTGCACATCTTTTAATTAGATAGTCTCACTTGGAGATTTCTCTGACTTCAGAACCAATTTGAGATACTTACTAACATTTCAGCTTTCACTTGGTGTCTGAGACTTTTAGGAACGCAACTGCAAAAAGAAGGGTTAACCTACATATGCGTGGAAAGTCATTTAAAAGGACAATGAATTTGTAAATTAAGCCAAGTATTTCCAAATTCTAGAATGGTTAAAGTAACTTTGATATTTAATCATAAGCATCTAGAGGACAGGGAGCAATAAGAATCTAGCATGTATTAAGTGTACACTATGTGTGCTGATACGTTGATATCTAGAGCCCTGGACTCGTGGCTCCAGTTAGTGAACAAGAGTGGGTTCACCTGTCTGAAATAATGAAGGAAAAAGCGGATCTGCACACTTCCTGAGGAGTATTATTCAACGATGCACTGTGACCAGTATATGCTGTTGGATCCCTGGCAGGCTTGGGTGACAGCTGAGTTGAAATAAAGGAGCGTCGTGTACCGTCGAGAGGGATAGAAGTCAGCTCCGCAGTGAGATTTCTTCCACAGCTCTTTGGTGGCCAGTGATGTTCATTGGTCCTCATGGTATCAGTGAATGATCCATCCTGAAGTTAAGCACTTCTCATTCAAGGGTAACAAGCACAGCAAAGGAAGACATTTCCTATTTTTTAAAATAAGAAAATGTGCCTATACAGATATAAGCAAAGGAGACCAGAACTGGGTAAAGGCAATGATTCTAATGAGTTCTTTACTAATTCAGCGTTTAGTGGATTCAGATTGAAATAATTCATTGTTCGGCCCTGCTTGGCTGTTTAACAACAACCATATTAGTTTAATTGTTCCCATTCAAGATAAAGAATTGTTTAATAAGGGCCTCTGAAAAATAATGCCATTTTAAGTTGAATTTTAATAAGTTCTATTAAATAAGAAACAAAGCCTTGTTATTGGCACTTAGAGACTTCTGGCATTACAGAGCAAAAACCAAGTGAACTCAGTACATGTGTCAAACTTATTTATGAAAGAAAATTATTTATCCCAGCAGTGATTCAACAAGAAGGTGTGTAATGCTTTCTGGATGTCAAGAACCATTTTAAGAAGTTGCTGATGCTCTTCTGCACGGCCAAGAGGAAGAGTCTGAACAGAGCTCTGACCCTAAGAATACAGGCTGTTCCCAATGTTCAGACAAGTTGTGTTCCAAAAACATTTGATTGTAAATGACTTGTCTGGCACTTGAGTTTCATTTTTCTAGAGATGGCAATGCAAATAGAAGCACTGAGCCCAGTGGTTTTATTAGGTTGGTGCCAAAGTAATTGCAGTTTTTGCTTTACTTTTAATGGCAAAAACCACTTTTACTATTGCAACAACCTTACCTAAAGGAGGCAGATCCAAGGGTCCCGGCAGTAGAGAGAGAAGCCTAGGCATCCTTAGCCCTACAGACGCGAGGAGGGTTCTGGACATGCCTTGAGGTGCCAGGACCGGCCACTCATAGGAAAAGTGCGAAGTTTTTTGAGTAAGACCTAAATGAAATCTAGTTTTAGCTCTGCCATCTTCCAGCTGTTTGTCTTTGGACAAGTTACGCCACTAAACCTGTTTCTTCATCTAAAACAGAAAACATTGTACCAACTTACATGGCAGAACTGGTGTCACCTAAGGTGCTTCTGTTCAAAGTGTCCAAACTCTCTGTGTCCTTGCAACCATGCTGCCTTTTGGCCTTAATCTTCTACAGCCAATCAATTACCAAGTTCTATAGTTTTTACCTCTTACATTTCTCTGGAATGTTTCCATTTACCGCCACCCCGTGGCACTACCCTAGATCAGCCACGTCAGCATCTCTACCGTAGGACCCTTAAATGTGCCCCACTCTCTCCTACCTTGACATTCTCCTTACACCCAGTATTGTTTCCCTGTAATCCACTCTTGACAGGGCAAGAGCTCTGGAGAGCATTTTCAAATGCAAGCCTGATCCTGCGACTCCTGCTTAAAATCTTTTTTGTTTTTGTTTTTATTGTTTTGTTTTGTTTTTGCTTCTCATTGCCCTTTGGATAAAAACCAAACTCCTTAACATGAATTTTAAAGCCCTGCTCACTATGTGACCCCTGCCTCCATCTCATTCCTGAAACTCCTCCCCCTCCCACCGCACATACTTGCTGTACTAACTTATTTAAATCTCTTCAATGCACCACACTGGCCTCCTTTCTTGCATCCAGCCCTGAAACAGGGGATCCCTGGGCTGAGGACACTTTTCCTTCATTGTGCCCTTCCTGCTTCACCAGGCTAACTCCTGTATCCACTGCCCTCTATGAAGGGCATAGGCCAACTCTGACTCTGTTGGTTATTAGGATTCCAGTTGCAACACCCAATACTTCTGTTGATGGCTGTTGTGATACCTGGGCTCTTGTCTTCTTAGTTTAGAAGAATTTAAACAAGAGACATACAGCCAAGGAGAAGCAGCAGAGAGTCATTCATTGCAAAAGAAAAAGAGTATTTTGAAAGTTAGATGCAGAATGAACAGTATACCCTGAGAGAGTTCAGGGTGAGCTGCTTGTAAGGGTGAGGCAGTGTTGATTATTGCTGGAGAAACCCCCTTTATGAGAGTCTTACATGATAATTCATAAGGAGATGGGAAGAGGTGTTGCTAGTAAGCATGTTCTGGCTGGTCCTCTGGGTGCACATGCGCTGTAGCTGTACGTGCATGTTCATATATCACGTGTCTCATTAGCATCTTAAATCTCCACCCAGGGGTGTGTTTTTTACTATAAATGAGCAAAGGGTCAGTTTGATGACAATTAAAATCAAAATGCACATGCTCTAGAGAAGGGACAGTCCCTCCTGAAGATAGCTTTGCTTACATGAGCTCAATTACAATGCGAATGCCAAGGCTTATTGTATTGGCTGTGAGGTCACCACCACTGCTGCATCCCAAGAACATGGTCACTTCCTTGACTATCCTGCCTCACTTCCCCTCTCAAAATACTTTATTGTAATTACTAGCTTAGTTCTCTGATTTACCTGTAGGCTAAAGGGCTGACACAGTAAGGCAAGGTAGTAGTAAGAGTGCAGGTTTTGAACTGCCTAGGTTAGATTTTGCTCCATATTTGTTTGTCAAATGACTCATCATCTGTAAGCCTCAATTTCCTCACCTATAAAATGGGTGGAAATGATACTGCCAATCTTACAGAGTTATTGTGTGAGTTAAATGATGTAATACACATACATGCTGATGCATATAGATGCATATATGTGCATATATAAAAGGTTTAAGTGCATTGACTGGTGCATAAAAATGCCTTCAATAAACTGAGATACACATATAATGGGTACTTACTAAATATGTACAGACTTTTATTGTTTTGTTTTGCTTTTTAAAGCAAAGTATTCCTGAGACTGTTTTCTTGTGAGTCCTTTGTCTCTCTTTCTTAATTTTCCATTAGCTGGGTAAGATCAGAGTCTCAAAGTAAAAAGTGTTAACACTGTGTTTGCTTCCCTATTTGCTCATTTTTTCTGCCAATCTATGTAGCCTTCAGGTATAACATAAAGATGTGCAGTAGAATGCGGGTGAGCAAAGAAAATATATTCATAAAATGTGTTCTCCAGCCATCCAGTAAGGCATCCCTTCCTTACTAGTTGTAGACTCTGCTTCTGCCATTGTCTTTAATCCTTGCCTATTTCTGAGCCCCTTCCTTAGAAGCTACTGGCTGAGGAAGTCTAATGTGATGAGGTCCGAGCGTGAAGTTCACTCAGCAAAGACAGGAGAGTGGCATGCAAGCAAATTAAAGCATTCTTAGCTTTCCAGTTCACTCTCTCTGCAAAAAAAAAGCAAAACAAACAAACAAACAAACGAACAAAAAAAAACATACATAGCTTTTTAGGCTTCTATTTTTAGGAGTTGCCAAATACATTTCAAAAGCAAAACTACAAATTAATGCAGCATGGGGTATGTGACATTTTTTAAGGTCTTTGGAGGAGATGACAAAACAAGGAGCTTCCCACTTTCCAGGGTTGTAAGTTTTTGGGAAAAATCAATAAACATCCTACCTTGCCACTGAATTGTGTGAGGGTTTCCGGATTACCTGGTAGTCACCAGGCTTTAGAAGAGTTATTGTCATTTCGATTTTCAAATGAGTCACTGGATCTCTTGCCCCCAGGGCCACTTCATTATGATTCAGTGCAAAGTACTGACAGCACCGGGGCTTCCGGGAGGGAGTGGTGTCGGGGTGGGGGTTGCTGTTGGCAAGAGGCTTAATTGACACCTTTGATGTAGCCTAAGACAGAACCTGCACCTCCCACTGCTGCTTGGGAGACGTCAGCTTTACGCAGAAAAGGCATCTGCTGATGAATCCTGCATCTCATTCAGCCTGCTCTGGGAGCAGCCTTAGCCATCCTTAAACTCATCCAACCAATTCCCGTTTCCGCGGGTGCTTGGCTTAGTGCTGAGACGGGATTCTGCCCTTGGTATTCAGGTCCAACACTAAGACTGTGTCCATGTTAGAACTCATAGAAGGTAAGTGAAATGCATTGCTGCTCTCCCTTGTGGAAAGCGTTTATTTTGCACCCTCAAGAATCTATGTGTCTCCTGGTTAATTCTACTTCACTGACTGTGGGGCTGTAATGTTGTCATTTTTACAGGTAAAATAGAGGCAACCTGATACATCTTTATAAAACCATGTCTTTAAGTGTTTCATTCTGTTGTCAGAGATGATGTTACTTAGAGAAAAGAATTGCTTACTTGAGTTCTGTGGCTTTAGTTCAGTTTAGTGCAAATATGCATAAAACTCTTGAGAATTGGGTAGAATTCCAGTGATTTGAACTTGTTAGCAGTTTTTCTTTTCAAAGGCAGCAAAGAGAAACTGTGAGGAGTTTCTCAGCGTCTGTGGCCAGTGACTGTCCTGTTCAAGTCAGGTCCATCACAATCAGGCTGGGGGGATGGACAAGACACAGGTGGATGCAGGACATTTTTCTAGAAGTGGGTTATTAATTATACAAATACAGTGATCTATTTATCAGGTCATTGGAATGTCACTGGTGATCTATGCTTATATTTATTCCTGCTGGGTAGTACTAGGTAGCTAAACTGAAGAGTTAAGAATGAACCTCATTGAAAATGTCTCAGGACCATACATTCCTAAAGTCCCTGCTGGCACAGTTAAAGGCATCATTAATACATTCATCAGGAAAGTTATGAAAGGTACATCTTAAAAAATAATTCTGTAACCTACTGCTCTGTGAAACACAGGATTTGCAAAACTGTGACTCTCTGAAGGCTGCTTCCCAAAGCTCTTCCTCAATGTACACATGGAAGGGTGTCTAGAGTTCTAGTACACAGCTCTCTCTCTAATTGTTTATTTCCTGGAGATGATTTGTCATGAAAATTATTTAACGTGCCATTTTTCTCTGTGTGTGATTCTTTGTATTTCTAGTTAATGGAACCCCTGGTAGTCAGCTCTCTACTCCGCGCTCAGGCAAGTCGCCAAGCCCATCACCCACCAGCCCAGGAAGCCTGCGGAAGCAGAGGGTAAGGAAATAAGCAAGCTGCTTGTTTCAGACTTGTCTCAGCCTTGGTGCAGAGTGGTACAGGTGCCAGCAAATTGTGCTGCTCGTCTCTAGGTGATATCTAGGCTAGAACAGGAGGTGACCAATGGGGAGTTGCTTATTGCTGTGGTTTAGCTAGAACTCAGGGCTTTTAGCTTCTCTGTAACCTTGTCCAAATCTTAACTCAGAAGAATGCACCTTTGCTACTTCACTTTTACACACTCCTCTTTTTGTTCTGACTGCACAGGCTTTATTAGCACTAGTTTATAAGCCTTCTTAGTTGTGATGAGTTTGATTAGATGTCACCATTAAGGGAAAGAAGAAGTGCTGTGAATGGAGGGGAGGGCTCTAGTGGAAAATTGCTTATGGTACAGATGGGGCCCCGGAGCAGCAGAGGGTCCATGAGGTAGGGGATGGGAACCTATGACACGTGCTTTTGTGGATGAAACTCACATTGAGCACCTTTTCATCACTACTTGCATTTATGGGCAATTTGGCTGAGCTTGGAGACCACAGTGAAAAAGTTACTGGAAACTGTTAGCTTCTCCATGCTAAGGAGGAGGGTGAGGGTTAGCGCTTCTTTCAGGTTGGAGAGACTACTGTTCTTATCCTGTCACAACCTGTACTGTTTGTCTTTTCCAGTAATACCAAGGCAAAAATAAAAGTAGTGGGAAGGAGGCAAAAGGGGAGGTACAATGCCAAAAACGGAAGGCCCTTTATGGTCCTGATTTCAGATGCGAGGTCGGGGGAATGTACGCTTCTGGGAGGTTTCATGATGGTGCTCACCGAACACTTTAATAAGCGAGGACTCCTTGCAGTCTACTGCACTCAAATGCTAGATTCTTGAGTTTGGTTTCTTTTAATATGTGTTTTAAAATACAACTTCTGCCGGGCGTGGTGGCTCAAGCCTGTAATCCCAGCACTTTGGGAGGCCGAGACGGGCGGATCACGAGGTCAGGAGATCGAGACCATCCTGGCTAACACAGTGAAACCCCGTCTCTACTAAAAAAATACAAAAAACTAGCTGGGCGATGTGGCGGGCGCCTGTAGTCCCAGCTACTCAGGGGGCTGAGGCAGGAGAATGGCGTAAACCTGGGAGGCGGAGCTTGCAGTGAGCTGAAATCCGGCCACTGCACTCCAGCCTGGGCGACAGAGCGAGACTCCGTCTCAAAAAAAAATAAAAATAAAAATAAAAATAAATAAAACTTCTGAGTTCCATAAAATTAGGTGTCATCCAGGATGGAAGGCCCTCTCTTCAAGATTTCTGCACAGGTTGTGTCTTTAGGCTGCCAGACGTCTAAGAGTGTGGGGCAGGGAGATTCATTTGGTCCCTAGCTCCTTTGGAGCCTGTTGCACCAAATATCAAGTTTGGTTATCTTTCGCCACTGATTCATCTGGCGTCAGGTGGAGCTTGTTTTGAGTGTTTGATGAAGCCTGGGATCTGATGCCAGCTTGTCCACTAAATGGCCATGGTATCTTAGATAAGCCTGTTATCTTTTCTGGGTCTCCGTTGGAAACACAAAACAAAACAAGGAGGCTCTTTCCAGATAGAAAGTCCAATACTTCTGTTCTACTTCCATTTGAGTGTTTTCACTATGATTTTTTCTTGGCCACAGTCTAATTTGGGATTTTAAGGTGTTGGAATCATTCGCGAAAAACTCAAAGAATTGGCCAAATTTATTTACTCTCCTAAAGGCCTGTCCTTGAGTGGAGGAAGAGCTGGTCAGTCATTCTTTTCTTGTAAACATCACGCAGTGAGGCATCAACCTATAGGGACCGCCATTAGATACAGAGCAGGAAGGGCCCTCTTTCTGAGAACATTCTCTCTCTTAGAGTGTATGCTTTCTAGAGGACACCTAGCATAGAAATCCCTCTTTATACTTTGAGCTAATTGAACTCAGATTAAGGATTTATTGGTGTCATTTATGCTTAGTTGTTGAGATTAAGAGTGATTGGGAATTCCCACTGCTGATGGGAGCTTCTCTCCCTGCTCGTTTATCGAGGAGACCTCCATCGTAGGGATGTAAAGCTATGCTCAGATGTCCCTTTCTTGGCGGAATGGGGCTAGAATTCGCTGCTTCTGCTTTCTGTATTTCCACTTTAGTATGATTTTGTCCAATTGAGGCAGAAAATTTCCATTCAGCTCTGGGGCTATTGGCTTATATAATTAACATTTCCTGCACTTGGGGAATGATTATAAGATATGGCTGTCTTATAGATTCTTCATTTTACCATTTAAATGATCAGTGCAAACACCATACTTGAGAGAAAAAAAAATCCCATTTGTTTTAGGAGGACAAAGGGTTTATACCATCTGAAAACACTTATTGAGCACATGTTGTGAGGCAGGGCACTGGATATATTCTAAGATGGTTCCATATCCAGGCTTTTGAATTTGGGCCATAAATGAATGTCCGCATCCATGTGCTGTGTCAGTGTATGAAGGCATTCCCAGCTGCTTTAGCCAGAGGAGCTTTCATCTTAGCATGTAGGCAACTGCATCAAATAATCCCTCCCAGTTAAAATGGGCCTAGAAGATCCCTAAAAACTAATCCTGTTTCAAATTTGGTTAATGGTCTTCTCAAATGGTTGGCTATACTCCTATGCAGGAAATACTGACATAAGTGAAAGATGGCATGTGCTAAAAGAAGACACTTCAAAGAATAAATTAACTCTTTTTACTGCAGATTGGAAAACAGTAGCTACTTCTATTTTTTCCTTCTGTGTTGCCTAGCAACATAGCCAAGAAAATGAGTTGACTACCCTCACCCCAACACACACACACACACACATATGCACGCGCACACACCTTGCCCCTATTTTAAAAATACAGGAACATAAGGTGTTTTTTCAGAAGGAAGGTTGAGACATTTGACTGGTTTCTTCACAAATAAGAAAATCTAGTTTTTACTTATATTAGTTACAAAATTTAATTACCTTTTTTTCTTCTGTTAAAATCACATTTTTATGTTACCTCTCTTGACATTTTGGAATAGTCTTATACAATGAAAAACCTGCATGCCAGACATTTCTCTTCATAAGCATATTCGTGGCAATGTACCAAGTAACCTATTTTTCCGAAGCAGAGTTATTTAAGTTGCTGTCTACAGGCGTTTGACTGGTCACAGAAGCAGAGCCTGGAGACTCTTTTCCCACTCATGAACTTTTTTTGGTCCCATTTCTTAATCCATCAGGAAGAAATGTGTTGTGTTATGTAGGCTGAATGAAGCTCCCCATTATACTCCCACATCACTGACTTTTGTAGATTATCTGATCAGTCAGATGATGTGAGGAGTGGGTGGTACAAAACAGGAGAAAAGCCAACTCTAGACGCTCTCTGCAGATCTGAGCTGGTTGCCTGGCTACCAATTGAGATCTAGTAGCAGGAAGGGGAGGGAGGAAAAGAGAGAGGAGGTGATGAGTGAGTGGTCTGTTGGAGAACAGGGAAAGAACATTGGGAAGGGATTTGGGGTGAGGTGGGTTAATTTTGCACTCTTTCTGTCGTCCAAACATAATATTTTGAGAAAGCAATGCTTTCTTGGGTTTTATGCTACATGCAACTACAACATTTGAGTTGCTGCTCTGGGACCAGAATTTGCTGAATGCCATCTGAGCCTCCTTATAAATTATTGTATCTTGAGGTAAGCATGTTCCTTTTCTACCAAGAATGGGAAGGAAATGGTCAAGGAAGAATTGCCTAGTCACACAGTAGTGGAGGTGACCTTCACAGACCTCAGGGGCTATGCAACTCAACGGGCATCAAGGAAGGTGAAAGATTATGAATAGACCAAGAGGCATTTTCTTGCTAATAAGGTGAAACCAGCACCATTTTGTTTATTTAGACGGTTTCTCTATTATTATCTTTCCTCCTACTCCAAGTTGGTGACTTGAAAAGGTCAATAATATTAGAAACCGGGGATGCCCATTCAGTGTTGCTCCCACGAGAGCCACAGGGCACCCAAGAAAGTTGAGTAAACAAATCTATACCGCCCTTCATCTTGCAGGACCTGTACCGCCCCCTCTCTTCGGATGACTTGGATTCAGTAGGAGACTCAGTGTAAACGAAACAATGGAGCAATGTATATGGTTTGTGATTGGGTGAAGGTTTCACATTTCCTAAGCAAAAGTCTAACAGCAAAATACACAAAAGAGTTTTGCATACCTTGAAATGATAAAAGACCAAATCATATGAAAGTAAATATGTAGGCATTTTATATTCATGATGTTCAACCTTGAAATTGAAAGATTTTAAAAAATATCTCCCACATTGATTTGATTGGGGAGAATCTGAACACAAAATGCTGAGATTTTTGTGCAGCGCCTGGCTCTAGATGAATTTCATTTACGGACCCAATATTGAGTACGAGAACACACTAATCGTGTGGCAATATAGAGCCAGAATTTCCGTAGATGGAGTTTTCTTCTTAATTATAAGTAGGCAGAGAGATATAATTTTTCTGTACTTTCTGCAAAGCATATTAAAATGGCACTAGTAGGCATATTTTTTCTTAAGGTTATGTTGTTTTTTTAAATTTGAATTGCTGGTTTTTAGAGGTATTTTTATTGCAAAATAATAAAAATGCTTGGGTAGATTTTTTTCTCCCTAGACAGTAGAAAAAGCTACTTATTGTTTTGTGGGTTAGTATATTTGAGAGAAAAAGAAAAATTATGACAAGGACACATCTCATAAAGACTCTAAAATTAGGCGTTAGGAACTTTCCTTGTTTTTGTTGTCAAGTAAATTTTATTTTTTAAAGTTATTTTAGTAGAAACAGTGTAAATTTAGCTTAAGCTATATGCCAACATGAAGAACTTGGCTAATGGCATTGCTATAGATTGTATAATTTTTTCTTACAATCATATACATAATTTTTTAAATGTGTAAAAACTAAAGCTGGGAATTTTTTTTTTTTTCATACAGACCTAAAAAAAATTGTATCTGGACTTTTTCCAGGAAATCCATTTGAAAAGCAAGATTCACTTAAATGGTGCTGTATAAATCAGGCCTAGAGTATCCAAATCTCCACTCTGAAAAATTCTCAATCTTGCTGGTGTTTTGGAAATTTTCATATGCAAAACTCCTTTTGTGTTAAACCAATTAAGTCTATGATTATAACCCATTGTTAAACATTAACCTACTAATTCTGCTCTTCTAGTCCTCTATTTTTAGAAATTATAGTCAGCTTTGCTTAAACATAAAATAATTATTTTAAGTCTGAATGTTAAAAATTAATTTAATATGTATAGTCTATTGTATTTAAGCCATATCCTAGCGGTCATTTACTTTTACTAGTTCAAACACTAACAATTTAAGACTTGTGAAGCATGGTTTTGATATTCTCCGGGCTTGACATATCTCAGTAGGTGACAAATTAAAAATGTTTGATGCCATTTCGAGGCTTTTACATGATTGTTTTTCAAATTTTACTTGAAAACAATTTTCAAATGTTTGATTCAAGATGGAGAGAAATTCAGTTGTCACACGCTATTTTAAATGTTATTGATTTATCTCCCTGATAAATTGTTCAACTAGCAAATTTCACCATCTGGTTTATAGTTACATATGTTACCATCTCACTTTACAAGTGAATAAAATATTCCAACCAAAAGAAGAAGAAGAAGAAAAAACATCCAGGCAATCTAACAGCATTTGAAAACTTAGCTAGCCCTATAATAATTAGTGCCTCATTATGCTGTCTGTTGGAGAGAAAGACATTTCTCTGGCAGATTATTCAAGAGCTGCAAACTGAACCATTCCATCTTGAAAGAACAGTTCATAATAATACCTGTTCCAGGCTTCAGGTTTTAAAACTGTTTCCAATAGAAATGACCAGAGACTCCTGCTGAGATCAAAAGGCTGCTTTGTTTTAGCTGAAACAGTAAACATCTGTGAGGTTGCCTATGCTGGTGTCTGTTTTAGTTATGTCTTTGTAAAATGCATTACTTAATACAGTTGAGTCCATAAAAGATTAGTATGTATTTGACTAAATTGCCAAAAATGCAAAGAAAGCAGTGGAACAGTTACTTTAAATCTGGTGGGGTCAGATGGTCCAGAACAAAAATAAATTCCAATAATTTTAACTTCCCTGCACTGTCAATCTTATGGACAACTACTTCTAGAAAGGTCCAATAAATGCTATTTGTTCTAAGTGGTAGATATTGCCAATTGATATAGAACCCATGGCTTTGTTTAGACAGGGCAAAAAGAAACTGAACTTGTACTAATTGCCGATAGATATCATGGCCAACTTTCCATTCAAGCAGTTCCAAGGGAAGTGCTTTCCACAGCATTTAATCTCTTGAACATATGACTTCTATTAAAGGACTGTTCAGGGGCTATATATATCATTTACTTTTTGAAAGTAAAGTCCCTCAGAGATTGAAACAGCACACCATTTATAGTCTTTGAGATCTCTTTTTTATGCAAAACATAATTCTATTAAACTAAAGCAGAAATAAAAAATTCTTAGCAACAAACCAGAAGTTTTCAGTTCATTGGTGGAACAGAATTGGTGATTTATAGGCGCTTATGATTGACTTACTTATAGAATTCTTTATAAAAAAATTCGGCAATGAATTTTTAAATTGTTCTACTGAGCAGGGAGCACTTCAGCAATAGCCATGCAGTTTTGTCCTAATGATAATCCTAAATGTGCTCTGAAGACATCGCGCTGTAGTTCAAAGTTCGATACTTTTTCACTTGCTCTCACTTCTTTCTTAGACGTAGACATTGTAGAAAAAGATATTAGGAATATTTCCCTGCTTTCAGCATTTTAGAAGTGCAAAACTTAAAAATATATAAAGTGTGAAGTTCAGTGTGAACTCAAAAGACTATAGTTCTGAAAGCCACATGGTGTGTTTTGTCTTATTTAATCATCTAGGCAGGGGGAAAAATCTACACTGTTTCCGTACTGTCATAGAATTTTAAGAAGTGTCAGGTTCTCTCATTTGTATACATCCCTGTGCACATATATTGGCTCATCTAAATATTAAGAATCCAAAAAACATTTTCTAAAACCGTTTGAACCAGCACTAACGTACTATATATGTACCCTACATAACCAGCTGTGGAATTTCCAACACATGTCCTGAAGATCTGTACATGATTGGACTCTTTTTTTCTTTCTTTCTCTTTCTTTCTTTCTTTCTTTCTTTCTTTCTTTCTTTCTTTCTTTCTTTCTTTCTTTCTTTCTTTCTCTTTCTTTCTTTCTCTCTTTCTTTCTCTCTCTCTTTCTTTCTTTCTTTCTCTCTCTTTCTTTCTTTCTTTCTCTTTCTTTCTTTCTTTCCTTTTTAAACTTAAAAACAATGAAGTGTGCAAGTCAGATTTCTTAATGGAAGTAAATGAAGATATAGAATAATATTCCTGAAAATTCCACATATTTTAATTCTTGGACTGCTAAATTTTTCATATGTGGCCATATATCTATACAGGTGTTTGGGTGTTTATGTAAATTTGCCAGGCTTGGTGTGTATGTGGGTATGCTTCTGTAAGTATCTGTGTATGTGTATAAACCATCAATAGTAAAGTATAGTATTTGTGATACAGCCTTATAAGTGACTGGCTCTTGTGGAATTATACATAAAATCTTCATGTCATAAAGTGTTACTCTGTGACATACTAGTTGGGACATGTTTAAGTTAAAAACCAGTTTGCTCAACTAGTATGGCAAATGGTTCCAAATATTCAGATGTACTGATTTATCAAAAAAATTGAAATTCAGCCAAATCCAACACTGTGTTAACTATTAAATATAAGTAACATTAATGTTTATATTGATTTATCTTTGTGTTCAATTATTAACAAGATTGAATACTATGACTGACTTTTTTTTATTGTGTGTTTATGGATGACTTGTAGTGGTTGTCCGTCACTATACACTAAAAAAATGAAACCCTGATACAGTTGCAGATTGTCAAGTACAATGTTGGAACATAAATAGAAGAGAATCCAGAGTATATTTGATATGAAGTAAGTTTAATAACAAAGCCAGATAACCTGTAAGGCGATCCTGTATGTTCTTTCAAAACTCTAACCTGTTGACAAATTATGAATATACTTGCTGTATGTGTGTATATATCTACATAAATATATACACACTTGAAAATGTTAATTGGATGAATTTACTATATATGCATACATTTGCTCATTTATGCATATTTGCATTAGCCTTGCTAGCATCGCTATTTGTGCATGTTAGTGATAACTGTCTTTGATTGAAATATCCCACAGAGGCATAGTGTGAAAATTAGAGATATATTGAATTCAATATACCAATTGCCTGATATAGTGTGTTGTACTGTCAGTTGAAAAATATTTGTAATTTTGTGCCTGTTACGCATGTGGAAAAAAGAGGAAATCAGAGGTCCTCACTATAATTTTTAAGGGTGCATGACATATGATGTCTTTAAAATACGGTTCATTTTAGTAAAGATGATGGATAAATTCCAAGATAGTATAAATGATGCATGTAATACATGAATGTTTGTATTATATATGGCCACAAAATGTTTTTGAAGCCAGGGTAGTAGATATCTAAAGGTTATAGGCAAAGAAGTATGAAAGTTAACTTTCTTGTGATGTGTTTTTGAGGAGTTGATACTCATCAGTAAGCAAGGAATTGAGTTTATTTTTTCTAAGAACTCTTTACTTTGAAATATATTATGAATGTTGTAAATTTGGATAACATTTTTATAAAGAAGTTAGATACTTTCTGCTCACAGTTTCAGTTGATTGGATGTGTATTCTCTTAAAAAAAGCATTTGGTGTTAAAACATTTGACACAGCAATATATTTTTTAAATCCATCAACTGAGGCCATCAGCAGAGCTTTATAGAGCGAAGCATTGACAAAATGTTTCATTGAACTACCCAATTTTGAAAGTTCAATTACTTTGTGCTGTGGTTTCATTGCAAAATGTTGTACCTTGTGTTTCACACTGGACCATGTTATTCCTCTTGAAGTTAACTTTGTGACACTTACCACCTTAGAATAACTATATAATAAACAGGAAAAACTGCCTATGTTGTTCAGTGAGTTTCTTTCAGAAAACTTGATAAGTAGACGCTGCAATTGAAATGACCACGTGTGGGGTAAGGGTGACCTTCACAATCACGTGTATGGCATTCTTCTGTTGTAATTAGCATCAACAAGTGATATTTGAGAGACTACAGAATGGTACCACATAGCATCTGAAGTGTAAAATACTGACAGTAATATCAAAATAAGATTATCTGATGAAGAATTCTGTTTCAGGTAGTTGCATTAAAATCAGGACTCTACCTTCCTTTCAGGGTTGCCTTAAAGGATGAATTTGTCAGACATATTGATAACTCATTGAAAAGAAGAAATTAACATGCATTTTTAAAACCACTAGTGGTCTCCTAGGCTTGAAGGCATTTTTCCCAAGGTGATCTAACTTGCGGGGGAAAAAAATGTGCATATGTATGTGAGCATGTCTGTGTGTGTATTTATACAAGCTATTTCTTTTAAAATCACTGGATAAATATATAGTTTTAAAAATAAAGTTAATTAAAATAATGGTAGTAAAATACTTGACTCTCTAATTCAGAACAAAAATCATACTATATTTCATTTATAAAAGGAAGATAGAAAAGGATGTTAAAGAGGATAGGAAATTCTGCTGACCGAGCTAGAAAAAATATATATATATATTTTTGAGACAGAGTCTTGCTCTGTCACCGAAGCTGGAGTGCAGTGGTGTGATCTTGGCTCACTGCAACCTCCGCCTTCTGGGTTCAAGTGGTTCTTGTGCCTCAGACTCCTGAGTAGCTAGAATTACAGGTGTGTACCACCACGCGCAGCTAATTTTTGTATTTTTAGTAAAAACACGGTTTCACCAGGTTGGCCAGGCTGCTTTTGAACTCCTGACCTCAAGTGGTCCTCCCACCTTAGCTTCCCAAAGTGCTGGGATTACAGGTGTGAGCCACTGCGCCCAGATGAAAAAAATATTTAATATTACAATTACAATATAAGTTCCAAATTCTGGTTTTAAATCTAACATTTTCACTAGTTTTACTTTAATCTTCAAATTATATTTGCTTTAATTGGTTCTCTGTATTATTTCCTTGATGAATGTCCACAGCAATGATCACAGCAAAATGTAATCAGTGTCTGTAGCAATAATCATTGGAAGGAATGTTTCCAAATTTATAAATATTTCAAATTGTAGTTACAGTTTCTTCATATAACCAGAGTTTAGCATAAAATGTAGCAGGTGCCTAGAAGAGTAGTGAGCTCCCTTCATTACAGGTTGAGAATCCCATTTGAGGAGTAAATCATGGAGGGAATTATTCTATCCAGAGGAAATACAGTGGATGACTTCCTGGGCTGCTTCCAAACTACGATTTCATGAAGGGTGTAACTCATGAGAGGAGGCATGTGGCTACCAAATGGCACAGTCTCCTTGGGACAAATGGTTCAGATTATCAATTTATAGATCTTGGCTTATATGAGTATAGTGAATGGACAATTGAGGCCAGAAAAACTACCCAATACAACAAACGGTATGGATCTAGTTGTAACCAAATGCATTTGTCTTTGAAATCTTGGCTCTCGTAGTTTCACTAACATAGCCATAACACCGTTGTTTCCATTTGCATTTTCGCCTCCTGTCGGTAAACCAACTTCATGAGTAACAGTTCTCTAGTCTTTTGAAAAACTTATCCAAATCTTTATGATAAAGTTTTACATTTTTCAGTATTCATTCTTACTTATGCTCATGCTTATCTGTGCCATAAACTTTATTTAGGCTGCACGTACTACTATGAAGGGTGCAGACAAAGGAATTGGGAAAAAGCAGTTCCTTTGTGCCTTGTTTCAAATAGTGGAGCCTTATTAGTAATTGCAGAATGATGCCTTCAACTTACTGTTCTATACCCACTTGGGAAATAAATAAATGTATGGCTTTTCTATATCATATAGAATCCTGTGAGTTTCAAGCCCTCTTCACCAAGATTATTATTTAATTTTGTTAGAGGTCCTCTTTAGAGCTTCAGTGCATCTAAAGTCAAGATCACCAAGACAACTGTTTGAGTGTGTTAAAAATGTATTGCTTGTGTGTCCTTTACAAGATTGATTCAGAAATCATATGCCAGTGATTACTTGATTTCTAAATTATTTTTAACCATTTTTCAAATCAGTATCAACTCAGTAAGGTAATAATTGTATGCCAAGATAAAATGTGAAGTGGAAATGGTGCAATTATCCAGCCAAAGCTAAAGTGTGGTGAGATTTTTCTACCTTGATTAGATCAGTTCTCTCAATTAGATATTTTCAAAATCTTCTTGCAGCGCGGACCCCAGCTGAGTGACAACGTTAATACAAATGGCAAGAGTAACTCACACCATTTAAAGTGAACTGTTTTCCACTACATCGTCATCAGATACATCTTGATAAAATGTGGTTAGAGTTGTTATGTCAGCTTTCTCGCTTACTTCAAAAAGTGTGATATGTTCTCCATCTGTTATATGATCCCAAGCTCAATAGCTACACTTAGGATGTGTTCTTACTTAGGGCAGTGCTTTTATGAAGGTGTGCCATAAAAGCCTCCAGGTGCCAGCAACCTTTCCAAATGGTTCCCATTAAATCTGCTTGGAGGGGAGGGGGTGATGACATTTCAAATGTCACAACATTTCTCAGAGCAGCTAATTGCCCTAAATTCTGAAATAACTGTACATTTTGTACTGTACACCCAGATGCCTTGGAATTAGCAAATTGAAGCAAACATAAAATCTTGTTGGCATGTGGACTATAAAATGATTTATCTGCTCGGAAAAACCAAAAAGGTAAATTTATTTCATTTACAAGCAATGAAAAAATATAGGTGGGCTTTTCAGCTTCTGTTGGTTGTAAAGAAAGGCTGGTTAATCTCATTAAGTTAATTCTAAAGAGCAAGCACTTACACAGTTTGCCTTTACTATGTTCGAAATCCTTCCGTTGGACTTATGGATAATAATAGAAATGTTCCAGCAGGGTCTAAGTTAGTATATTTAGGTGGATTAGTAAAGAATTGCTGGATTATCCAAAGAGTCATGCTGATTACTGGTATGGCTTCAACTGGGAGACAGAGCAAAAACATTAGGAGACCAGATCAGAATCTAAAAGATAACAGGCTGGGAGGATATTAATGTAATAAAGATGACATTTAATGTGGGGAAATGTGAAGTCCTGGACTTGGCCCAAGACAACCTTTCAAACACACACCAGGGAGACCTGACATAGCTGTGGGCTCATTGTAAAGGTGAAATGCTATGGCCTCCTCCACATAAGCCAATAAGATCTTGAAGTTAATTAATGTTCTAGTCACGAGAAAGAAAACTCTATCCTTCTCTGCTTTGTGCTAGTCAGAGCACACCCAGAATATTGCATTCACTTTTAAGCACCAGGGTTTTTTTTTTTTTGTAGAGACAGGATTTCACTGTGTGGCCCAGGGTGGTCTTGAACTTGTGGGCTCAAGCGAGCCTCCTGCCCCAGCCTCCCAAAGTGCTGGGAAGACACAGATGGAGACCAGTAGCTATTTTCAAACACCTGAAAGCACTGTCATGTGAAAAGTGGATTAGACCTGTACTGGGCAACTCTGGAAATCAGAGATAAGACCAATAAATGGAAAATGTAGAAGGACATAATTTCAACATAACTTACAGAAGAACTTCCTTTATTTTGCCTCCTATTAATGATGAAGGGCTGCCTCCGGAAGTAGTATGTTCAGTACTAGAAGTATTTGGACAGAGGCCATCTGACCACCCACTAGGATTTCTGTAGGGGGCATTTGGTCTCTGGGTGGAAATGGGGCAGAATAGGTAATATTTAAGGTCCATCCCAGTCCCCCAAACTCTCGGAATCAATGAATGGTCACTATCTTGGAAAAGTATTTAGTATTAACTATATTACTTCTTTGGGAAAAAAGAGATAACACTATTAGAAGTTTAATACGTTGATTTTACTCTCTTTGAGCATAACAAACAAAATGAAAGCTTTACATTTTCAGAGAACTCTGTATGTCCGTAAGTACATTTTTCTCTTAACTGCCCATCATCTGTTACTCTCAAGCAGCAGAAAATTTGAAATGACTCGGGATACATTTTCAGAAACACAAAAATACAATCATAACGTTGAAAACAAGCAGTCACAAACAGAAGCAACTTGTGTTAACCCTATTTTTTTTCCCTTTTTTTTTTTTTTTTCCAACAAAACCCAAAAACCCTGAAAAGGTTTTGTTCAGAAAGCAGAGAAAACCCAGCTGGCATTGTGACAAGCATTCAGGGATCGACCATTTGGTGGCACTGTTAAATCCAGTTCATTAGTTGATAAAGCATTGAGTGAATAATAGCCCACAAGTTTATAGAATGTTACAGTTTAAAAGATGTTTTCATGTACTATGGGTCAGAGCTCTGTATCGAGTACCTGATGTTCTTGCGAAAAGAACAAGCTTTTGGAATTGAGTGTCTAAATTGTGAACATCTTTGCTAGGAAACATGCTACTGGTCTATTAATTTGGTGAAAGAATGTGTCTTTGTATTCTAAATTTAAAACACCACGTGACAAGGCAGCACCTGCCAGCCTAAACCACACCATGTGTCTCCATTATGAAATACCATTTGTGCTTCTGCTGGAAGAAATTCAAGGACCCGAAAGCCCAGAAGAGAAGGTCTACATTGTAGACATTTACTTAGTGCTTCTCTGTTTAGAACGCCATTATGTCTGCAGCAAAAACAATGACCCAGAGGATGAAGGATCTCACTGTTCTGGAAAACACACACCGTCCCCTCAAATGTGGTTACGTTTATTTTCTTGGGTTATTGACATAATAAATCTGCCTTGTCTCAGCCTCATACCGCAATATTATAAATACTAGATTTTCACAAAAAGACGTTCATCCGTAAAAGTCAGCAAAGCATGACTTAGAAGCTCCTACATTTATAGTCCCTTCCACAGAGTGGATTATGGGCCCATAGTGTCACACTAAGAAAAACTCTGTGTCAAGGTGACACTCTTAATCCATTTTTCTAGCCTGACATGACAAATGTGTGCTGCTGGTTACAAAAGATAGAAAAACGGCTCAAGTCACCAGGCTTGCTGAGGGGGGATTTTTATAATATTGGAAACAATGGGCACATTACACAAACTGTGTGGTATCCAGGAGTATACAAGAGTCATCTCGAAAATTTTAGCCCGTTCTTTAGGAAAGCAGATGTGCTATTGCTATTACATTAACTTTCATCCCAATGGTGTCAACTGTGAGCTTTGATGAACTTGACCAATGGGACATGCTTATCTAAGTCACACCCAGGAAAAAGTTCCGTGATGTTTGACTTAGATGGCTCTGCAGTGACTTAGGCAGCATTTCCCCAACTATATTCATCTTTTTAATGAAAACTAAAATCTTTGAATCCCCTATGCAGGATACTATAGACCATAATGAAATTACGTCAAACCTGCCTTTCCTCCTACTTTGTACATACTTTAAGGCTGAATGGGTTGGGGAGGAGGTTGAAGGGAAACAGGTAAGCAGAGGAAAAACAGGTCAGCTTTGCTTCTTGCCACCTCTTCATTATTAATTCAACTACAGATGCTCTTTCCCTTCTCTCTGCTCCACAGACAGCCAGCACCATGAGCCAATGCCGCCCGCCCCCTCACCGCCTCCTGCTCCCATCAGGCCAACCAAGTGGATAAACCCAGGGAAACAGAAGGAAGATCTTTTAGGACAAGCTGTGTTCACTATTTAGAAATAGCATTGAAATGTGCAAATTGTTTTCTCAGGAAATAGATGCAGAGATGGAAACATTCATTGTTAAAGTACTGCCCCATAGCCAGTCATAATATTAAATATTTGGTACTGTTTTGTCCTCTGAGCTCTCTCATACAGTTGGTTACCCTGTTTGCTTTCATGGGTCTTGGGTCAAAATCAAACAGAACTATAAGGCCTAGGCTTTTATTCTTGTCTTTACTTCAGACTTATTATGTAACATTTAACAAACCAATAACCTACTCAGTGCTTACGTTTTGATCTCAAAATAGAAATGACAACCCCACTCTTTAGCCTTTCTCCCAAAGTTGTGGTAAGGTGGAGCATTTAATTTTTTTGGGGGGGATATTTTATAAAAACAAACTGAAGAGAAATGTTTTCTATTGGAAAAATAGAAAAAATAGTGAATGGGATCAGAATGGTACCACATTTGAGGGCCATTTGCCGAGAGACTGTGGAAGAGTCAGGTGAGATGCTTGAACTCTTCCAAACCCAAAGAGTGAGCTAAAGGACCCTGATTTTGAGCAAAAGGAATAAGAAGTCATGGAACATTCAAGTTCACAATAACCAGCTTGATCCTGTTATCACAGTCTATTATTGGTTAATAGGGAGAGAGGGAGATGTGGCCCCAGTTGAATATGCTGAAGACGTCTTTTTCCAAGTGTGAAGTTCAAATCCTCCCTAGCATGGGCAAAGGTTTCTCTTGAGATTCCGAGCTGGGCACGGCCCCTGGAAACTCAGGCCTTCTGACGCAGTTTTTGAATTACCGGTTTCTGTTCCCCTACAGAGCTCTCAGCATGGCGGCTCCTCTACTTCACTTGCATCCACCAAAGTCTGCAGCTCGATGGATGAGAACGACGGCCCTGGAGAAGGTGATGAGCTTGGGACTTGGTATCTGAGGAGGCAGAGGATGGGTTGGCTAAATTTACTCCAAGAAACTGTAGCTTCTCAAGCAGAATGATGTGGACAAGGCTGAGCAGCTCCTGTGGGTCAATCACAAGGGGATAGGGTTGAATATGGTGCCCACCAGGGATTGGTATCTGCTCTGTGAGAATGGGAAGGGGAAGTTGGCCCATTTTGGAGACATTTCCCATCCTCTGAGGGCATATGTATCCTAAGAAGGCCAGCTATTGCCCGCTTTGGAAATAAAAGGGGATCGCTGGGATCATGGCTGTTTTTGTTTTCCCAAACCCTGTTCACTTTTAGTGTTACTTTAAGTGAACAAAGACCATTCAAATTTAAAGACAATTTATTCTTTTGACTGTTGTAGTCTCACAGATGTACCCTAAACTAAGTGAACTCAATACATGAAAATATGGTTTTACAAAAAGAATTGGTGGAAATTGCAAAAATATCCTTGAGCTAATTCACTGCAGAACGTCTCTGTGATGTGGTCAAATGATCAGGATTCCAGAAATGATTTTTTCACTAACTCACTGGATTGTTTTGGACAAGCATCTTCAACTCTCTGCATCTTACTTCCTATCCTATGAAATGGAGATTGTGAATCACACCTATTTCCTTCCTGAAGGCTATTACCAGGTTCAAATCAACTACGGGGAAATATTTGGAAAAGATAAAAGTGATACCATCAAGCCACTGTTAAGGAATCTGCTTCTCTTATTTGTGTTCAATGATATGATTTAAATTTTTTTTTTTTTTTTTTTTTTTTTTTTTTTTGCCAAAAAGTACCCTTTGGGAAGTGCTTTTATTATATTAAGTGAAATATGTGATTTACAGTATAATTATTTTCTGACTACATACACTGCAACATCAGAATTTTTTGTACTTCCAGAAATATGAAAACCAGCCACCTAGAAGTCTCTTTTGTTCCAATGTGTTTTGTATTTTTTAAATGAAATGAAATGGTTCTTAATTTAAACCTTTGGCTAAGCCTTTTTTTTTTTTTTTTGGAGTCTCGCTCTGTCTCTCAGGCTAGAGTGCAATGGCGCTATCTCAGCTCACTGCAACCTCCACCTCCCAGGTTCAAGCAATTCTCCTGCCTCAGCCTCCTGAGTAGCTGGGATTACAGGCATCTGCCACCATGCCTGGCTAATTTTTGTATTTTTAGTAGAAATGAGGTTTTGCCAGCTTGGCCAGGCTGGTCTCAAACTCCTGGTCTCAATTGTTTCACCTGCCTTGGCCTCCCAAAGTGCCGGGATTACAGGCATGAGCCACTGCACCTGGCCTGGCTGGGCCTTCTTAACCAAAAGTGAGAAAAGATACCTTTTATGAATAGTTAGGGGAAAAAATCCCAAGCCATGTGCTTTCAATGGGTGTCTCAACTCAGTGAATGCTCCCACCAGAAGGCAGGATGGAAGTACCTTCTTCCATTTCCCACCTGCAGGGTCACACTTGTACCCAACAGCCAAGGAGGGTTCCTTTCTTAGCCACATAGTAAAGAGCCTTAAGATTGTGTCATGTGGGAGCTGTTTTGTAAATTTGGGTGCTTTGCAGTAGACAAAACTCCCCTGGCTGAGTCCTTCGAACAGAGGCAAAATTGCAGCTTCTTTAGAAGGGTGAGATGGGGGTAGGGGGATTGGCTCCAGCCCTCACTTTATTCTAGAGACCACCTAGATGGCCTCTAGCAGGGTAAGAGGGAAATGTCACCTGTAAAGGGGTGAAGAGACTGTACCAACGCCAAGGACAAAAGTAGCAGCAGCAAATGTCCTACATTTGTTCAATACTTTCTAGAAATTTCATCCACTCTAGAATTCAGAGTGATGCCAACTGAGCATCATTATAAATCGAGAAGAAAGGCCCTCATGCAGATGTCTAATGATTGTCAGTCTCCATTTTATTATGGGTCTCCAACAACACAGAGCAAGTATGAATACAAAAACTACTAAGAAAGCCCATTCACCACCTAAAGTTGTATTCTGAGGAGAGATGTTTAGTCTCAGTTTACGATGAAAGGTCGGAAGAGGAGTACATTAAGAAAACACACCAGGGTTCCATCACATTTTGCATTCAGGTTGCCTGAGGGAGAGCTGGGATTTATCACTTTAAAGCATGTACATTTTAGAGTCCAGCTATAAAAGGCTTTTTACACCCGTAAGATGTTAAAGGTTATTCAGTATATTTACGTGACCTAACTGTGGCTTATTTAGTTTTATGGCCTTAGATATTTAAAGCATTATTAGGCATTTGCAAAATATTTCAAAATGCATTTTCAGGGGGAAAATGTATTGTGTTAGTGGCACTAACATAATTGAAACTACAAAACTGTTCCATTCACAGACATAATAGATATTGTAATTTTAACTCAACATCTGCTATGCAGGTTGCTGGTGAGAACATTTGTCTAAAGTCTGCTCGTTGATACTGAGGACGGGTGGCCATCAGTGCTTAGTTCATAAGGAATTTTACGGAGATTTCCATTTCAGGATGTAGTAAAACTAACTGTCCAAACAGCAGGCAATTTTCATGCTTGTACAATGTCAAGCAGCCCAGAGTCCCTTGCGAACTGCAGTTGCCTCCTGCGCCATACATGGGAATGCTATTTTTCTGTACACAGTGGGTATTCAGTAAACACTATTGATCAAATTGGCATGAAGTGAAAGGAGCAAAGCTTCCTCCTGAGAATCCCCACAGCATCAGAAAACCCAAGTTTCTCTTATATAGATGGGAGTGGACCCCTTACGTTTCTTTTTATTTTATCATTTGTCTTAGTAAAATCTGTTGAGTATATACAATGTCAGCAAGGGAAGGAGGCGGTTGCCTCACTGTACAGAGAATGACATATCGATTCTGAATCCGTTCCAGTCAATTAGATGATACTTTTAAATGTTTCCTTGTGCAACATCTGTGTTCCCTTTTCCACCAATAAAAAAGTATTAATGATTCTTTCAGAAGTGTCGGAGGAAGGCTTCCAGATTCCAGCTACAATAACAGAACGATATAAAGTCGGAAGAACAATAGGAGATGGAAATTTTGCTGTTGTCAAGGAATGTGTAGAAAGGTGAGAAGAACATCATTTGCATCAAACCTTAAGGGTTACATTTGGCGTTATGTTTTCCAAGATTGTGTCTCTATTTCCAGTCTGTGGTACAGATGGAATAAGTTAGTGTCTCAACCCCACATGCAAAAGAAAGACTCATCTAACAACAGATTTGAAAAATGTAGTGATACCTGGGGACAATCTATAAATTAAAGACTTCGATGTTTTAAAATGTACTCAGAGAAACGTTGCCAGCTTTTCAGGTAAGCCTTTTTATTGTTGTTAAAAACCATATTGAATAGTTTTTCTCACATACTTTTTATGACATATTTCGTAGAGGTCAGAAAGTTCTTGTGAGAGTGTATGTCTGTAATGCATACTAGCATAAGATGAAATGCATCAACAATCATCTTGAAAAGCTTTAAAATGCATATGTACTGACCCCAGCAGAAGTGGTATTTAATACAGTAAGATGTATTAAAATGAATGAACCCGGTACTCTGTGGGCCAAAGGGAAGGGTTTATCCTGAGGTTCTAGATATCTAATCGAGGGCATTAGCTGGTGGCTACTAGACGAAGAAGTGACAACTGATAAAGTTACAACCCAGCTACGGTGGCCTCAAGCCCTCCACTCGGTGTCACGTTTGGGTTGCTTTTCCCGGGCAGCTGCTTGCTTTAGGGAACCTGGTCAGCCAGCAGCTTCTCCTTAGGGCTGGTGGGCAGAATATTGAAAAGTCGGGGGAACTAACCTCTTTCCTTGAGGGACTGTGTCCTCTGGCTTTCTGGGGGCTGGCCTGGGGTGTACACAGTTCCTTGTCACCTTTCTCGGCCCGCAGTGGGGCTGGACACCCTGCCCATTCTTAATCCTCTGAGAATCATGCTCCTGAGCTCCACTTAGAGGGGATGACTGAGGAGAGAAGACAGACGAGAAGGCTTTGGCCTGGAAGATCTAGACCTTGCCTCCGCTACGGGCTTTGATTCAGAAGCACAGGTTCCTGCCATATTAAAGCTGGCAGTCTCTACAGAGCCCCACATCTCATGAGGGTTCTTCATTTGGCCAATAGCCACTTGTGTGCTCCCGGCACCCCTTGCGGCTCTTTGGAAGATGCTTCCTCAGCTCAGGTAGCAGAGCCCTCCTTATCGACCTTTGTGCAGTGGGACTCCAACATGTCAGCAAGGCTGGGATATTCCCAACAGTGACAGAGACCCAGCTAAGCAGCCACTGTGCATCCAGGAGGGTCATGAGTCATAGGGAGCTTGAAAAATCCCTGAGTCCATGCTGCCAAGCCACGGTTCTCCTCTCTCCCTCTCATTCCCCCACCTCTCCACGAAGCTTGGCCATTTGGCACATTTGTGCCGAACATGAAAAATGTCCATTGCATCCCTGGGCCTCACACCTCCCAAAGCAGGAGCAACCTCGCTTTGCTGAACATAAACTATCTACGAAGCCCTTAATTTGTGACATTTCATTTAATTAACACGATACTTGCATAATATCAGTGTTGTTGTCTCCATGTTATAGATAGAAAGCACGGACACGTTAAGTGCCCAAGGTCAGTCAGCTAAGAAGTACTTAGCAAGACACAGGTCCGAGCCCAGCTCCAAAAACCACACTTTTAACCACTACTCCACTGCCTCTAATAAGGAGTCTCCCATAAGACTCTGGCTTAGCTGAGCCAAAATCACACTTTCCCTTTGGTCCTGTACAAATAAGACTAAATTAATTAGGGAAAGCCATTCCTATGGTAGTGGATAGAAGCGTGCATGCAAATGCATGTGTGCTTCTATAATTTTATATTTCATTGATGCTTTTACTGATAGTAAATCTAGCTCTTTTTGGCTTTATTTCCACTGTAGCAGAAAACCCCATTTCTAGCAGATTGTTATGCCCCTGAGCTGTGGGGTGTCTGGTGATTTGCCAGCATCCGTCATCTGTTAAGTCTGACATGGTGGCATGTGCTGTTTCTCCTAGCTAGTCCTTGGATTGGGCTGGTGTCTTAGTCCAACAGGGCTGGTCTTCTCACAATAGAAATTTCCCATTTCTCCATCCAGAATCAATTTGTTTCTTTCTAACTTGGATTGCGTTCGTTTTGCATGAGTTCCCATCTTGGGTCTCACTGTATGAAACTTCGGAACCTAAACACCAGATTGCTCCATGAAGTTAGTATTCAGCTCCCACTGAACGAGGACATATGGCATGTGCCCTCTCTCCCCAGAGGTATCACAAAACATTCTTCTAATATTTTCCAGAGGTCCAAGAAAATAAAAAGCGAGCTAAGAATGTGAATGGCACACATTGCTTGCGGGTACATTCTGCTGCGTTTGGAAGGCTGAATATGTATTACCAAGGGTGACTCTGCCCCTCCTCTGCTAATCATATCCTGTCACAGGCAAGATTTATCTACAACAATGGACACAATAACGATGTCTTTCTGTGGTCCTGTTCCGGCATAGTCTTTGGCAGCTAAGTCCATTTCGCTTTCTGCCCATGTTCCAGGAGTAACTTTGTGAGTGGCCTCCGGGGCATCCGGGACATGCTAAAGGAAGTTAGTGGACTCCAGCTGGAAGAGACATGCTCTACTTTGAAGCTGTTTTGTGGAGCGTTTTGAGGCCCCATAGCAAACTCAAAAAGCAGAAAAGCACTAATGACCAGTCAGAGCACAAGTAGAGGGCGCGATGTGAGATGCCTTTCATCCCTAACTTTCCTGGCTCTGTGTGGACTAATGACCGCACGAGCCAAGGGTAGGGGTGATATAGTCATGAGCAGGGACGGTGCCCCTGGTGGCTCTTGGTCCTCTTCCCCACCTGCACCGCTGGAATTGCTTAGTGATATAGGCACCAGAGCTGAATTAAAATCCTTGCTGCGGATGCTTCTCTCTCTCCCTCTGGCACCTATAAGCCTGAGGATGTGTGCAGCCAAGATGCTGGCTCTAGCAATGAACATAAGCAGGCTCAAACCCACCAGAACAAGCTGAGACCTTAGGGTCACCAAAATGCATTGCTTCCACCTAGAAAATCCTCAAAATTCGTAATAACCTCAACAAAGCAACTATGTGTCTATAGTTTGAAAGCATTTCCGTCAGAACTGGGATTTGGAGGATGCCTTGTGCTGAAGCTTAGATCACTGCTCTTGGCTAGTGGATTACTGTTCTTCCTTCTTTCCTTCCTGAGGAGCCTCTGGCTCCTGACAGCCATGGGGCCCTTGTCAAATTCAAAATAAAATTCCACTTGGGAGCCGTCTGACAAGGCACTGTGGAATACCTCAGTTCTCTGCTCTTGGCAGTTATCTCTTTACGGAGGAGGCTGAGATTGGGCTTTGTTAGGATTACTTGGTAAACAAAGGGCGTGTTACTAACTCCTTTTTGCTGGTGTTGGGGGTGGTATTCCTGTCATTGTGCTAACTGCCACCATCCTCTGGAGTTTCCACAATATGTGCAGAGCACCTCCTAGTTCAGGCTCATGCTGGGCCCTTTTGGGGTTACAGAGAGAGACAAGACACAGCCTCATACAGAGAACTTTACCCACAAACAAGGATTGCCATGAAATTCAATGAATGCTATGGGAGAGGACTGCTCGGGAGCTGCCTTTCCTTCTCCATACACTCTTTCTCTAAATCCTTCAAAACACAGCACATAACAGCAACAAGAGAAACCATGTGAGCTCCGAACATCCCAATCTTTGCTAGCCATTTCCACACCACCACCTTTTTTTGAGACAGGGTCTTGCTGTGTCACCCAGGCTGGAGCGCAGTGGCAAGATCATATAGCTCATTGCAGTCTCAAAGTTCTGAGCTCAAGTGATCCATTCTCCTGCCTTGGCCTCCCGAATAGCCAGGAGTATAGGTGCACACCACCATGCCTGGCTAATTTTTTTTTGTTTTTATTTTTTATAGATGGGTCTCACTATGGTGGCCCAGGCTGGTCTCAAACTCTTGATCTCAAGTGATCCTCCTGCCTCAGCCTTTCAAAGTGCTGGGATGACAGGTGTGAACCACTGTGCCTGGCCCATTTCTTTTTTTGACAAACATTCTGCTACACTCACTGGGTGAGGGGTGCAGTGGGCAGAAGACTGGCCTGAGTTGAGAATCACTAAGTTAAACAAGACAGCTGTCTCCAAACCATTTTTAGCACAAACACCAAAAGTTGGATTTAATTGAAGTTTGTAAAATTTGAAAATTTCCCTCTAGTAGTTTGGGTTCTGACCTTGGGTCACATTTAATAAGAAGGCAGCCTTACAAATTGATTTCCCATAGTCAAGGAGGAAGAGAAAGTTTTCTGTCGCTGCTGTTTTTGTTGTGGTAAAGAGGGTTCTGTAAAAGGTCAAGAACGTAATTTCAAAAACAAGCAAGCAAATGGCCTGTATTCCCCTCACCAGTAATCAATCAGGTCATCTAGGATTCTTCTCAGTACACTCAAATGTAGAATCCTTGAAGACAAGGATCAGGTCTCGTTCCCCTCTGAATCCACCAAAGAGCCCTGCATCCCACGGCTCGCTGAATAATTACACAGGCACAGCAGTCCTCAGAGTTCCAGGTATGTAGGAAGGCAAATTCATTATATAAGAGTCGACTTCTTGCCAAGTGTTTTCACTTAAAGCAGACACTTATATTCTTATTCTTATGACACACAATTAGTCCTAACACCTGTTTTCAGGCTCACTTTCTAGACTAGCTACTTTCCTGTAAACCTGTGCTTCTAGGAATTAATTTTTATTCTGTGGCTTTTATTATGGATTTTATTATATGGCTTTATAGTTCGACCCTCAAGGAATCAAAAAAGAAAAGGTGCAACATTAATTTGGTGGTCCTCTATGGAGCTCATTGTCCGCTGTGAAATGTGAGTAGATGTAATGGAAGGTTTAATCCTATTACAAAAGGTTCTATAGTGGAAATCCACAAGGTCTTTATTCCTAGTAAGCCCTAGGTTTGCTGCCCTCTTCCCCTCAGCTGTAGGCTCAGGACAGAACCTGCTTCCTTGGCCTGCTGGGAGCCAACACACCCTCTGGCTCACTAGGGATCCGGCTTCTTGTCTGACTGGCTGTAGAGGGGGTTCAGCCCTCCTGTGCTCTACACCAGCCCTGAGGATTGAGTGCTTTAAAATTACTCCTTCAAGGGAAAAGAGCAGCAAATGGCAAACATGAGGAATCACCAAGCTAAGAAACCACTTTCTCTTCTGACCAGCACGGTCCTGTCCATCCATCTCCTTTGTGGAGGTGGTGAAGGGAACGGCAGCTTTTATTTTTCAGCCTCACAAACGTCCCTTCTTGCTCTCTGGCCCTGCCTGGGATTGCTGATGGTTATCCAGGCAGGCAGTGCAATGGTCTAGATTCCCTGCCATCCAATGGCACCTGTTAAGCCAGATAGGAAATTGCTCATGTATTCCAACCTGAGATTTGCTTTATCATAATTTTTTAGTGATTTATGAAAAACAGAATCCAGAAACACTTGGGTTTTTAGTTTTCCTCTTGATTAAGTGTTTTCAAGTTTGCAGACAAACTCTACAGGAGCCTCTTAAGAAGAAGCTACTTAAAGGGACCCTATGGTCTTATAGGATATAGAGCTTCTACAGTGAAGAATCTCTTCACACGTGAATCATGTCACTTTCTCATTTTCTCATTTATGTTTGCCCTCACATTTTAAATTTCCCTGTCACCCAGGCTGGAGTGCAGTGGCATGATCTCGACTCACCACGGCCTTCACATCCTGGGCTCGAGCAATCTTCCTGCCTCAGCCTCCCAAGTAGCTGGGATTATAGGCACGCAACACCATGCCTGGCTAATTTTTGTGCTTTTTTAGTAGAGTCAGAGTTTCATCATGTTTACCAGGTTGGTCTCGAACTCCTGACCTCAACTGATCTGCCCACCTGGGCCTCCCAAAGTGCTGGGATTACAGGCATGAGCCACCGCGCCCAGCCCACATTTTAAATTTCTAATGTTAAATATTTTGGTTTACCTCTTCCTGCAGTGCCTTTTCTCCTCCACCCCCCAGTCTTGCTGGTGGTCTGGTGTCTATGTGGGAACATCTAGCACACCAAGCCCTGCATTTAGCCACAGCCTGGCTCACACCCCATCATGGCCTCTCTGCCCAGCCATGGCTGATCCTTCAGCCATGATCTGAAGGATCAACAGAGACAGTGGTAGGGGCATCCTTGGGCTTCTAGTCCTTCTCCTTCCTGAGGGAAAGCTATGGGAATTCCTCTGGACAGCTGCATATCTGCAGGAGGGGAGCCTCGAAGCAAAGGGTTTACCTTCTACCACCTGAACCCCAAAGCCTTCTAGTGAGGGAAAGAGGCTTCAAAGTCATTGTCTTGTGATTTTTATTCAGCAGATGGAATCATAATTCAGTGATCACTGTTTTTTGAGGCTGGCACCATGAAAAGGGCTGGAAATGTCATGGAAGAAGCATTTTCAGAAGTAAATGACATGAAAAATTTCTAAAATGCCCTCAAAACATATTAATGACTGGCCTGTTGATTCGCTTAGAGGCAAATCATTTTCTTGCTATAACCATATAACTAGGAAATCCCATTTAATTCACCATATTGAAGATTTTAAACCCCTGTTTTAAAAGCATGTTCTTAATTAACCTCATTACTATTTGTGTCCATTGGATCCACAAAATTGGCTCTAACGGATCCACAAAATTGACTTTTATCTATAGGTAAAAAGCTAGGCTCTCTCAATTTCACACCAGAAATAAAACAGCAATGCTTGTGAAGTCGTGGTTTACTATGATTATGAAGTATGCATTGTGCCCTTTAATAATAGACGTGTTCTTGTGTTTGTCTCTACAGTATCTTAGCAATGTTAGCACAAATTAGGAAGCTGTTTAAAGGTAGCGATAGGACTAAATCCTTCCTCCTACACCTATCACAGAGGAGGGGCAGCGTTGACTGCGCTATGCAGGGAGCAGGGGCCTCGAGAACTGAGAGTCTGATTTTAATGCTGCCATGTGGCTTTGGGGAGTGAGTGGATTTTCATTGTCACTTTCATTGTCTTTCAATGAAATGAGACATCCCATAAAAGGGCCCAGGGGTCCCAGGAAGCTCTGAAATAGATTTTATCCCTTTCTTTACACCTTGACCATATCATCCATGAGTTCTCCAGCAGAACTCACACAGGCTCTCACACTGAACTGAGGTCTAAAGAGCGTGGACTGCTTTCTCTAGAGTCTTCAGTGTGATTGTGTGAACATTCAAAGAACAGTCACAGGTGCCCTGGGTGGATAGAGAACCTCAGGAGAGAATGGCGGAAACTCATCTCTGCTTTAGGCTGTCACTACATCACTTCAGAGGGAAGGGGAGGGAAGAACAACCTGGAAGCAGGAAGAGCTAAGACGCAGTAGCAATGCTAGTGTTTAGTTTTGTTTTCAGAGCAGGAGTGGAAGTTTATTAAAAAGCTTTCCAACAGTAAGAAAAGGAAGGAAAGTACACTTGGAAGAGAGATAAGTGGGCAACTTGAAGAGCAAAGTGCCAGTGCTAGTGTTTTTATTACAAGTATGGCAACATAAACAGCCCAAGATTTCTCTATGCCAGCAGACTTACCGTCCTTACACTTGGTCAGTCCATCAACATTTACATATTTATTTGTTTAAAAAAAAAAAAAGAAAGGAAATCCTTTCACAAAATATTTACAACATAACACAAGATCTATGGGGTAGGAAATTGATCCCTGACAAAATAATTCAATAGATTTGAAGTTAAGTTTTATGTTAAAAACACAAACTTTCTCTTTGCAGATCGACTGCTAGAGAGTATGCTCTGAAAATTATCAAGAAAAGCAAATGTCGAGGCAAAGTATGTATAAAATTTGTTCTTATGAGATAGAGTGTTCAAGAGGTCAAAAGAAACACAAAGATCAGCTCCCAAATAAACATAAGTTCACCCTAAGGGTTGAATTTTGCTGGAATAGAATGTTATACACTTACTAGAATATAACTTTATGTATATCCCTGGGATAAAAGTTATTTGGAATGATTATATATGATTTATCTTCCTTATCTTTTTGTTTGTTTACTCTCTTCCCTTCTTCATGTGATCTAGGTTTCATCCCATTCTTTGCTATGAAACTGTAGTTATCATGATAGGTTCTGAATTTATAAGCATTATGTAAGGACTTCCATATCAGTTGGCAATTCTAGGCTATATCTGAATATCAGAATACAAGACAGGCTCATTACATTTTACCAAAATGCGTCTCTCTTGACCCCTACATAGTATAGTTGTACTCACTGAGTTAGCTCTCCATATGTTTTGTGTGGAAGCTGATGAAGATAACTTTTCCTTTGGACAGGAGCACATGATCCAGAATGAAGTGTCTATTTTAAGAAGAGTGAAGCATCCCAATATTGTTCTTCTGATTGAGGAGATGGATGTGCCAACTGAACTGTATCTTGTCATGGAATTAGTAAAGGTGTGTATTTTGGAAAAAAAGTAAGCCTTTATTGATGGCACCGCGCTTGCCTATATTCTAGAGCTCTTTTCCTTATTTTCTCTCACCAATATTCAGGTTCTCATTTCTGGATGTTGGCCTAGTGATTAGGAATGTTCACAGGAGAACTGTACACAAGGACTCAAGTCCCAGCCTTGGCACAAAGAGGCCCATGACCTTGGGTCTACCTCTTTATGCCTCAGTTTCAGCATATGTAAAGTGAGAATACTAATAATACCTGCTTAATGGTGTTTTTCTGGGGATGAAGAGATGGCTTCCACCAGTTTGTGTGACACACAAAGTATTAGGTACCAATATAATTGTCGTTGTTGTAATGGAAAATCATTCACTTTTCCATGAACTATATCCAAAGGTACCAGCCATCTTGTAAAAACAAGCTTTAAACTTTTAGTCACCAACATAGTGGGAAAATAGCGCTGTCCTAATAATGATGTGAATAGCGCACTTTCAGTGAATGTCGTCATCTCATCCTGTCACATAGTATTACCTTCTATGAAAACATAGACTATGGGGATAGCCAATTGATGATGGTTGAATGGAGATGAAAAGTCTCTTACTCTCCTTCCATACATTTGACATTTTCAGGAATTAGAAGTTTTAAAAAAAATGGCATGCTTCATTTTCATGAAGCTGTTGTGTTCTCAAGTCTTTTCTAGTATATTCATCAAATTGAAAGGTTTTTTTTTGAGACAGAGTCTCACTCTGTCGCCCAGGTTGGAGTGCAGTGGCGCAGTCTCGGCTCACTGCAAATTCCGCCTCCCAGGTTCACGCCATTCTCCTTGCCTCAGCCTCCCGAGTAACTGGGACTACAGGCTCCCGCCACCACGCCCGGTTAATTTTTTTTGTATTTTTAGTAGAGATGGGGTTTCACCGTGTTAGCCAGGATGGTCTCGATCTCCTGACCTCGTGCCCGCCTCCCAAAGTGCTGGGATTACAGACGTGAGCCACAGCATCCGGCCCAAACTGGGGGTTTAAGTAATGTCTGCCTTAGTTGGAGAATGTTGCACCGCCTTCTGCATCAGCTGTGAGCACCGCCAGGGGGCGCCTCAGGCTCCCAGGGCATGTTTGGAATCCCCACACTGCTGACTGGAATGTGAGGTTTTCTCTTAAACATTCAAGACAAGGAAAGCATTTAATAAGCTAATCTGTGATGATATGATAAATGTTCATTCTAGGGTCTTTAAGTTTTTGTTATTCAGAGTTGCTTCACCTTAGACATATCGGCATTTTTTTTTTATAGGTGAAACCTATTTTTATTCTACTTCAAATTAGGACTTGTTTCTTTCAAAGAATGGGAGCCTTTTTGTAGTAACAAGGTTATTGTCATGTTTGAGGCTGAGGGAGGTAAAAATGTTAAACTGATAATCCAATAAAGAAAAGTCGGCCTGGCACCGTGGCTCATGCCTGTAATCCCAGCACTTTGGGAGGCGGAGGCGGGCAGATCACGAAGTCAAGAGATCTAGCCTGGCCAACGTGGTGAAACCCC
>NW_012104488.1:3295119-3357250 GCF_000951045.1 Mandrillus leucophaeus
GCCCTGAGGGCGCTCGAGAAGCTTCCCAGGGAAGTGAAGGCCAGCCCCAGGCTTGACTTGAAAGACTCCCAGGACTTTTCCACTGAGACATGTGGGTGGGTGTGCTTCTCAAACCCTCAGGGCCCAGTGATGTGCCAAAGAATGCCTGAAGCTCCTAGAAAAACAAGGCTCCTGTTCCGGAAGGCAGTGGATCAGCAGTTCCGGAAGGCAGTGGATCAGCAGTTCACCAGAATGAAATTCCATACCCATCAGGCGCAGGACTTTAGCCTTCTGCCTGCCAGAGGCGGTGCACATGCAGGCTGCCTATGTGTTCAGAGGAAGGCAGGCCTTGCGGAGGAACTGGGCCTGCAGCTGGGCCCTGAGAGAGCAACAGGAATTAGAAAACTGAAGGGGAGGGGACGGGACACTTCAGGAAGCGGGCTCTCATGAGGACAGGCTTGAGGACAGAGATCTTGGCCTGTTCGGATGGCTAGGGAGAAATATCCTGGAGCATGAGGGTCACTGTTTTTAGTGGCAAGAGAGGAAATTACCAGGGTGGAATGAAGGTTGGGGCAGAACATAGAAAGCCTCCTCCTTTCAGCTGTGGGAAAAGAATGGTGATTTCTTGAAGAAAGAAAGAAAATAGTGACATAATGTGTGGGAAGGTAGCAGTCGGTGTGCAGGATGCTTTGGATAAAGAACTCAGGGAGGGAAGCAGAGCGGATTGTGAGACCACATGACAACAAGCCAGGGATGAGGCAACAGGAGCGTTTGGCGGAGTAGGAAGGCCCAGATGGCTGCGAAGGAGAAACGTGTTCGAGAGAGGACGGATAAGACCTGTTGACTGCGTTGTTGAGGACAAAGAAGAAAGGAGCCAGATGCAGTGGCTCACGCCTGTAATCCTAGCACTTTTGGAGGGCCAAGGCAGGAGGATCACTTGAGGTCAGGAGTTAGAGACCAGCCTGGGCAACAAAGCAAAGCCCCATCTCTACAAAAAAAAATAATAATAATTAGCCGGGCATGATGGCCTGCTCCTGTGGTTCCAGCTACTCTGGAGGCTGAGACAGGAGGATCACTTGAGCCCAGGAGTCTGAGTGCAGTGAGCCATGATTGTGCCACTGCACTCCAGCCTGGGTGACAAAGGAAGACTTTGTCTCTTATAAAAAAAGGGCATTACAAGATGCCAGGAGGCCAGGTAACTGGGACTGGTGGAATCTTTGCAGGGTCTCCATATACAGCCACACATGCCCTGTGGTGGAACTCCAGGGGTGCTGTTCACATAGAGCACTGTGACTGTCCCACCTCCTCAAGTGGTACAGAGACAACCTGAAAACCTGTGTGTAGCAGCCTTACCTTTGAGAGAAGCAGAAAGTTGAAAAAACTATTCGTTTTGGAAAAAAAAAAAAAATCTGTGTGCTTAGCTTGAGAACTGTTGCAGCTTCGGGGATAGTGAGAGAAGCCTCCGGAGTGGAGACTGTACAGGGGCGCAGAGGGCCCAGGCCCAAGAGGCAGATTTGAAAATCATCAGCCTACAGGGACTATCTTTTGCTTTAGCTATTTAAAAAAGAAAAACTGAGTTCCTTAGCACATTAGGTAACAGATGATCACAGTTGGTTACGGTGCGTAGCAGTTTGGTGCACTGTAGGCAAGAATGGTGCACATACTGATAGTAAACCAGACCACAATTCTCTGAAAGGGTTTTGAATAAATGGTACTTAGGTTGAAGCTTAAAAATCATTGCATTTTACCAAAAAGCAATATCTTTTAAAAGGAACAAGGGAAACAAAAGTTCAGATGAATAACAGTCCTAGAAAACTTTCTTTGAGATTTCCCCCCTCTTCCTCCCTCTTTTATCTAGCTCATCTTTGAAATGGCAGTTTCTGGTCCTTTTCTTTGTTCCTTACAAAGAAGCACAATATTGAAAAAGAAAACACTACGCCCACTCCCAAAGAGCTAAATATAGCGTATGAAGGGGATTGTGCGTGTGTGTGTGTATGTGTGTGCGTCTTAATAATTTCACTAGGCAGTAGAACATTTTCAGTGTGCAGTTTGTGGTATTACCTGTTCCTCACTGGAGGAGGTTAAGGATTACGAATTTGAACTCTGGCTGGCAGTCAATGTGAGGCAGGTGGCACGTGCCACTGGGTTCTTCACGTGTCACAGGCCTCCGCCCTGGGGATCCAGCTGCATCTCCTCCTCCCCTACCTGGGAGCTGTGGAAATGGCCATGTGTCTGGTGGTGGAGAATCCTCACCCTGCCCCTGTCTTTGAGCTCTGGGGGAAGTGCCGCTGGCTTTTGTAGTGGGTGGAGAAATCACCATTCAGCCTTCGGGCCTTTGAGAGGGAAGTGGCAGGAAAAGCCCTTAGGAACCCAAAGATTCCACATCCATTCTTTCTGTCCTTTGTGATTTGTGAGTGGCCTCAGCAGGTGACACCACTGGCCCATCTGTTAATGTGCTGCTCCACCTTCTGTTCTCTTCTCAGGGGGGAGACCTTTTTGATGCCATTACTTCCACTAACAAATACACTGAGAGGGACGCCAGTGGGATGCTGTACAACCTAGCCAGCGCCATCAAATACCTGCATAGCCTGAACATCGTCCACCGTGATATCAAGCCAGAGAACCTGCTGGTAAGAGGAATTCCACCTACAGGGCATCCTGAGTTCCAAGGACTCATAAATGAATATGAATATTTCTTTCTTCTTTTCTTTCTTTTTTTAAACAATTACCTGAAAGGTTAATTTCCAATTAGCCTTCAGGATCTAGTTGGAAATTAGCCTTTTAGGTTGATCTAGATGAGTTAATACACCCTTAAAAACACCTGATTTGTTAGCAAATAAAAACCAGGCACAAGAATGGGAATTGAACTCATGAAGGGTAGGCCTGTATTGAATACCTCGGGCTAGGACAAGATAGTAACAAGTTACACAGACACGGATGTCATTTATCTCAGGCGCTTTTATGTTAGAAAGTTTTTACTTGCCAGTTGGGGCAACATAGTGAGACCCCCATCTCTACAAAAAAAGAAAAAATTTTTTAATTAGCCAGAGATTATTGTAGTGTGCGCCTGTAGTCCCAGCTTCTCAGGAGGCTGAGGTGGGAGGATCGCTTGAGGCCAGCAGGTCACGGCTGCAGTGAGCTATGGTCACACTACTGCACTCTAGCCTAGGTGACAGAGTGAGACCCTGTCTTAAAAGAAAGAGAGAGAGAAAAGAAAGAAAAGAAAAGAAAAAAGAAAAGAAAAAAGAAGTTTTTACTTGGGGGAAAAAAAGGAAGCCGTTTTAGACTTTTTGTGAGTCTCCCAACTTTACAGCTCAATAATGTGATCCAAACTCTAAAAGAAAAAGAATTATGATGGGTTTTTAAGACTCTAGCCCCTTAGCATAAAAACAATTTCGAAAAAGACTAATTTTTAAAAACAAAGACATCCTTCCCCCTACGTTACACGATTTGGTTTGCTTTTCATATACTCCCCATACCTGTGGAAACCTTGAGAGATCTCCACAAAAGCAAATGGGGGTCCTTCCTCACCCAGTTATGAAGGGAAATGCAGAGAAAAAAGAGGAGGTAGAGACGAAGTATGCGGCACTTCACTGGGAAATATGGGAGTAATGTAAATGTTGCTGGCTCTTCAGGCTGGAATTTTAATGAAATGTATTTCATTTCTATATACTGTGCATATATATATGTTTTCCCAATGATGCTAGTTCTTCTTTTACTTTCATTATCCACCCCTGAGCATCATGTACGACTTCTGTTACTTTGCCCGTCTCTTCAGAAATCTGGGAAAAGAGGATTCTCTTTCTAAAGTAGTGTTTCTCCAGGGTGGTCTAAAGACTCCCTGAATCAGAATTATTCCCAGATGCCTGTTACAAATGCAAATTTCTGGGCCTGGATGCAGCCCTACCAAATCAGAATCTGGTGACTGAAGACAGCTTGCAGAAATCCACGAGGCAGCCAGCTCCCCAGGTAACCTGCATACACACTCCCGTCTAAAAGCACATGAGCCACCCAACTCCCATGACACAAACAAAAGCTAGTAAGATCTGCGATGATGGAGAACCATCTGTGTGCTTGGCCCTGTGCTGACGTCTTTATGGTCATTATCTCATTTCATCCTCACAGCAACCATATCAGGTAAGTTCTGTTACTGTGTCATTTCATAGGTAAGGAACATGGGTACCTAGAAGTTAAATGACCTGCCCACAGTTGAAGCAGTTCTTAAGTAGAAGAGTCAAGGTATCAACCTAATTCCGACTTCCAGAGCCTTAGCTCTTGTCACTACACTACAGTAAGCTCTGTGTTAAGGAGAGGTACTGAGTGCTTGCTGTGCCAGGTACTGTGCCAGGAAACAAGAGAGACACACGTCTTCATGAAGTTGACACTGAAGCCAAAAAGATAGGCATTCAAGAAATAAATATGCACACAATTAGTTCATTGCAATTACGCTGGTAATCTTGTAGCTACTGGCTAATAAAAGGCAGCCGAGGTCAAGTGACTGAGCCCTGACTTAATTGCACCTTAAATTCCTCATCTCCACAGTAGCCTAAACATTCTCTTCTGCATAGTTACCTCCATCAGCTGCAGCAATTTTCTCTCATCTGCACTCATTTTTCCTGTGTCTTGAATTATGTAGGATTGTCTCATGGGAACGGACTTACAACTAGCCCTTTGTTTAAAAACTTCTCTAAGCTCCCAAACTTCAGCAATGGAAAATTAAAGTTTCATTTCCTTTCCTTTTTGATTTTGCTGCTCAGTTTTGTGTACCCATTGTTCACTTACTCCTCGCTGAAGGGTTATCTATTTCTGTAAATGCCATAAGTGATTACATAGGAGTGCACTTTTACTAAAATTACAATTTACAGGATACTTCTAATGTATTATGCTGATTCAAACATATTTTACTTTAAATTACCACAAAAGAAAAAAAAGTTGTCTCCTTTCTTTTTCCCTTCTCTTCTAATTTAAGAAGCTGAACTATATAGAGAAGCAATTGCAGTCATTTATAATATAGGTTTAAAATATCTGTATGAAAAACTGAAGAGATTTTATTATCCATTACAGATTGATTTCTGCCTGTAGGGATTAGGGGTTGGTGAATTTTGTAGGGATAAATCTATTACAGGATAAAATAGTTCAAATAAGTTTAACAAAACTTAACACAACTTATTCTGTCCTGGTTTAACAAAACTAGGATGACGTCACTAATTGCGCAGGAGACGACTGTTGATTTCACGTTCAGTGGAGAGTTGTGGAAATAACAGAACTATCACAGAAGGTAGACCCTCACACACCTGGGATTTATAGTCAGATGGACAAAAGTTCAAAACCAAGTGGTTCACTCTTCCACTGACTGGTCTTACGACCTTGAGGAAAGTACCTCCTTCAAGCCTTCTTTAAGGGGATTTGATGAAATAAAGAGATAACACATAACTATTAATTTCCTTTTTAAAATTTCCCCTTTCTTTGTAATTAAAAATGAAATTAAATTATTCCTAAAAATAAAATGGCCTAACAATAATGTTGTATGTAGTGAAAATCACTTTTTAACCCTTTTTTTAATATTGCTTTAGAAATTTTTCTATTCACCCATGCATGGATTTGCCACCTCATGGCAAAATGTAAAGCTATAGACTATTTTTGGAAAATGTTATAATAAAGTTAATGTAAAGATTTGGAATCTGTTTACTTATGATAGGGAAACTTACCAAATATATAAAAAAAACTTCACAGCATACTTTGTTTTACTACTTTATTAAAAGGCTTATAGAACCCTTCTAAATTGTAAGACTTACAACAAGATTTCTGTTAGCTAAGTGTTAGATTAATATTTGTTATAACTAGCAAAGTATTTTTAATACCTGTCTAATTCAGCTATAGATTTCATTGTATGCAGTATAATTGTGTATATAGAACTTTTAGCGTTTTTATTTTTAATTCTTATAGAACAGCATAAAAATGTAGCTTGGCCTTAAGGATCTATATTGATTGTATGAATGATTTATTTAACTCTAGTGTTTGGTCAGGTTAAAGTATTTTGATGAGAAAATGTGATTTGACTTTCAGGAATGTTTCCAGCCACATTTTAGGTGAAAACTAGGTACTGACCCAGTGAAAAATACCTCTTATTGATTTATTATTGTATTTAACTAAAGTTTTTCCCCCTAAATTGATCATGCCCATGATTTTATATGGTTCTTGTTGCTTCACTTGTTGTCATGCCTGGTACTTAATAATTGTATGGACAGGTGGACGTCAGAGTGGATGAGCGGAGTGAGTGAGTGAGTGAATGAGTGATACTTCTTTAAACAGAGGACAGAGCCGCCTGGCAAGCCCAAAACAGTCCCAACTGGCCTGTTAGACGGAGTTCTCACACTGGCCTCGGTATAAACTTCACTGAGCAGTGGGAGAAAACATGATGCTTCCCCAGATGGGCTTAGGCATGGGACCACTGTGTATGTATGCGTGGATGTGTGTATGTGTATATGTATGTGTGTATGTATGCCATGATAGTTCATGACTAAAGGAACTTTTTGCTTAATTAAAAAAAAAAAAAAAAAAAAAAATTAATACCTTCAGTTTACACAAGTCACCACTAGATGGCAAGCTTGTACCCTTAGCAACAAAAACCATCATTAGGAGCTTGTTTCTTCCAGGGACCTGGGCAGGTCTTTCAAAAATGTGTACACAGATGCCTCCTCCTTATGAAAATTAAATCTTTACTAACAAAACTATAACTCACATCACTAGTTTTTATTAGGTTCCAGAAACAAGCATAGTCATTTTCTTCAAATATAAACGTTCAAAAATCTTTTCCCTCCCAAAGTCCCCAAGAGCCTCTAGGAGAAAAACTGCCTCTCCTTGTCTAGAAACTCTGTGTTCAAGTGTTTGTGCCTGCTCCCGGCTGCCCATCAAAATGACACGTGCAACTCATGGTCCTTGTTTTCACGCAGTGGATTATATCTAGCAATAAGCTAGTCCTGTTCCACCAAAGTGATGATGACAGGTTGTGCTCCAGCTCTTCCTAGTTTTCAATTCCATGCTCACAAGATAACATATTTCTTTCACCTTAATCCCATGACTCTTAATTCCTCAAATAAATCCATTTGGTGATGGGATAGCTAACTGCACTGTTGGACAAGATGAGTCCACAGAGAGAATGGGTCTGAGGTCATGGACAGTAACACAGAACTTGAGCCCTCAAAGTGTATTGACTAATGGATTGGAGGTTACCCAGAGCAAGGGAGCCAGTGATCTTCTGTGAGTCCGACGCCAATACTGCCCTACTTATGAGTATCAGTGACTACAAATGAAAATGAATTATACCAGTGACAGAAGTGAGATCCAAAAATATTTTTGGCTCTATAAAGGTTCAAAATTGGTAAGAAGAGATTAAACAAGAGATAGACGTAAATCCCTAGAGACTAAGTTAGTTTTGGTGTAGTTGTGTTATTGGCAATTACAGAAACAATAATGGAATACTTGGCCTGACTGCAGGTCCAAAGGCTATTAGTTGACCTGGAGAAGGCTGTTCGTTCAGTGTGAGTCTCAGTATGACAAGGCTGCTAAAAATATTCATATGCCCTTAGACTTCTTTCCCTGAAAGAGTCAAGAGAGTCCTTGGTGCAGCTTACCATGTTACCCCTGATGGTAATAATTTGAACACATTCTGTCTGGGCCTGGGGTTGACCCAGAGAAGGGATGCACCACTTGAGGCATGGTGGTTCTCATCAAATATAGGAAAGGCTGCCACATGGAAGATGCGATAACTTTCTTGTACTGTATTGGACAGCAAGGAACTAAAATTAAAGAGAAGATATTAGTGGGCAAGAGATTTAGGGTTAACTTTAGAAAAACTTTTTAATAATGTAATTTCTTTGAAATTTAAATGTCCTTTATTACTGGTAGCTTGTTGTCATTGTAAGTGTCCAGGCAGAAATTGAACGATCCTTTTTTTGGGGGGGGGTGTTTAGAAAAAAAATTCAACTCTCTGCCTGCATGGAAGTTGAGGGAAAATAGAAGACACAACATTTTCCCAAAGCATTATTTAGTACCATAATTGGCCAGTTACTGTACTAAGTGTTTACTGGGGGCTCTTGTTCAAAGACCTGTGATTTCATCAGGGAGATGAGGACAGGAAGGAAAAGATATTCCTTTAAGAAGACATTGACTTTCACCTTGTGTCACCTTGGTGGGTCTGTGTTTGTCTACTTCACTGCTCCTTTTCACTGTCATTAAGAGATGACACTCATTTCTTTCTAAAACGACATAGCCTTATCAGACTAGCAAAAATTTAAAATAGCATACAATGATGGCAAAGTTAAGAGGATAACAGTTATCTCATATGTGTTGGTGGGAGAGTCACTTGACGGAACCTGTCAGAGAGTCAATTTGGTAATATATAACCGAAACCTTCAATAACACGTGTGCCTCGTGACCAAGTAATTCTACTGCCAGAAATGTAACCTAAGAGGAAGAAACTGGATATGTAGCTATCCAGATGGATGTTCATGTCAGGGTTTTGCAATATGGGGGGAAAAAAAAAACAACAAAACCCAAACAGCATATATGGAAATAACTTATCTCAGGGCACTGATGAATTAAATAGTGGCACAATGGTGGTTAGACCACCAACAGTGTTAGGACATGCTGGTTGGACTCTTGTACTCAGACATATCTGAGTTTAAGTTCTAGCACTGCCACTTATTTGCTGTGTAACATTGGGTAAATTATTTTACATCTTCGAATCTCAATTTTCTCATCTGCAAAATATGAGTAAAAGTGCTAGATTAATAGGGCTGTTGTGAAGATCAAATGGGCCAAAATGCACATGAAGTCTTCATCACAATACCTGGTATATCCTGTGTGTGCAATAAATGACAGTGGTAATAGTAGCTGTTGGGATTACTAATATGGTGCGTCCATATAATGGAATATCCAGCAGCCACTGAGAATAATTGTATAGATATATGCGATTCACTTCAGAAAAACATTCAGGATATGTTGTTCAATGGAAAAAGAAGGACAGGAAAGAGAGAAAAAAAGCCTTGGAAGTCCATGTCCCCAAATCTGAACAGTGTTTATTTATGAGTGTCAAGATTATGGGTGAGTTTAGTTCCTTTTCCTTTATAGTGATCATTTTCCTACTATGATATATTGGATAATAATTGTGTGACAGAAATGTAATAACATTTTTTAAAATTGCAATGGCATTGGGTTCCCACAGTTTTGGCAAAATCCTGGGATGTATAACTCCTAACAGAATCTGGAATGTGCATGTTTTGTGTATCTCGCTGCAGCTGCATATAACTCCTTTTAAGATAGTTTCATGACTATTTTAAATTGAGGGTGAGAATCAGGTTTCCTGGAGTTTCCGTTCACTTCTCCATCTTCCCAGATATCTCCAGTGTAATATTGAAGACCAATTTTACTTTTTCCTTTAATTACCTCTCTTCTGAATTACTCCTTTCTGACATCTGCACAACATTCATTGTTTTTATTATTTCATTTAATTTTTGATTTCATAAATATTTTACATGTAGGTATAGCATTCTTTTATTACATTTTTCCAGGAGATTTAATTCAAAAGTATGTGGGCCATAATTCTACAAAATGACTCCCTGCTTAAATGTTGTTATATTTCATTTCTTAAAGGTTAAAGATTTAAATTAAATCCATTTTCCTCAGAAAGTATCATAAAGGCCATATACCGTAGCTGGAGGAAAATCAGTGTCTTCTTAAAGGGATACCATATATGTTAAAAAGTAAATTGACCTTTTTTCATGGCTTTGTCAATTTCATGCCACTTTTGTTCAATTCTATTTGGTGAAATAATTTTTAGTACCTACTGAGCTCCTCTGTGAAATAATTTTCAGTGGTTACTAATAATTCATTAGCCAATGTTTCATCAGGGTTACCCTTGGATTCATGGAAACATTGAGAATTATGTTTGTTCCAACACATCTGTTATATTAGTCAGCTTTTAGTGCCATATGATGGGAATCTCAGAAACCTTTTGACTGGGTTCAGGTTATCTGTGAGTTTTCATATGATTTTATGGCCACCGGCTGCATTTTATGACTATATATTAAATGTTTTATTTTTTCAAATAACTTTTCCAAATGGTCTCAGTTTCCCATCCAAGGGAAATCAAACATATGCCTAAAGATCTACTATTCAGTAAGTTGCAGCTAATGCAAAACCCCAAATAAACAAAAATAAATAAATAAAAAAAATTAAAACCCTTCTTTCAAAAACAATGCTGTGCAAAATACCAGTGTGCCCCAAAAATCTACATACCTGACCTTTCGTTATATCCGTTCTTGGTTGGTTATGCCTTCAGCTTTTAATTGGAACCTTTTTCATAATTGTTGCCATTTAACACGTTTAGTCTGTCAAATCATAGGATGTCTTTATAGCCATATAATAAACCCTAGAGAACAACTTCTCTGACTGTAGCCATCTGCAATGATCACAAGAGTAGCTTACAAAATACTGACAGTCTTTATGGTAATAGGATACATATGGCAGCCCACAATTATGTGTAGCTGCATTCAATTAGTGTTGTACAATTACACAGTTTTATTGCTTAGTTAAAACAGTGAAAGCACTACATACTGGGTGATTTGCACTAATCCCTGTCCCTTTAATAGCCCCTTGGTGTTTAAAATGCGGGGGAACATCTATAGCACTTAAAGGACCAGGGATGAACATTAAATCATACCTCATGTTGTGAATACTCCTTGACTGACAATTAATGTACTCTGCTTCACGTGTGGGTCACGTTTTATAGAGGCTTTAAAACACAGTTATGGCAAAAAGTTCTTACACCAGAGCTCCACTAGCTGGACCAGTCTGTCCAAGCCTGTGCTTGCAGCCTGCTCATGCACTTTCTGAAAGATGGTCAGAATAAGGAGGAACGCCAAGTAACAAGTCAATTCAGAGAGTAGTCTAAGCCAAGGATTTGGCATTTTCAATGTGAACTTGTTAGAAGCCTTTCTGATTTCTAACTTTTAATTAAAAATTTAGTTCAAAGTGAATTTATGGCTGCCATTTGGAATAATACTTTCTGGAGATGGTTTTGTGAGGATATGTGTGTATGCGCGTGTGTGCGCATGTGCGGGCTTTGGGCTTTAAATGGATGTATTTAGCAATCTGTGATTTTTTAACAAATGTTTAATTACATTTTCAAATGGCCTCAGTCATGCCCCTTTGTAAGTGGCTCGGTGAGAGATAAGGGTGCACGTAGCTTAGGCTGCAGCGGGTGCTAATGAAGGGCTCCCATTGTGAGAGGGCTTCTTAAACCATTGAGGGAAGGGCTCTCCCATTGGAGAAGAAACACTGAAGTATATTCTTCTCCATCCTTCTCCCAAAGTGTTGACAGAGAAAAAACCAGAGTGACCTTGTGTCCTGCCCTGCCTGACAGTAAGTTAAACAGAATTCCAAACTAGAGGACTGGACATTTATTCACCTGCAAAAACATTTTGTTGCAGCATTTCAAATGTACTTGTATCTAGATATGGTTTCAGTTACGTGGAATTGGCCTTTGTCTTTACACTCTCATTTTCTCTCCTAAGCATCCCTTGAACCTCTTTATGTTCACGAAAATCCTACTATGTGGTTTTTAAAGCAAAAAAAAAAAAAAAAAGTTGGGGGCACTGTGCAAGTGATTAAAAGACAGCTGTACAGGGAATAAAAACATCACAATTATGGTTCTATGTATTTTAATGGTTTTGGTTTTTGTAGACCTACATTACTTTTAATAATACTTTTTTATTAGTACTTATTTTCTTTATTTTAAGGAAGATTTTTAGTGATTTTTTTCTTAGTTATTGAAACTTTGAACTATATTGTTCATTCATATTAAATATAATTGGTCTATGGCTTTATGTTAGATGGAATTTCTTTTAAAACGTAGATGTTCGAAAAGAAAACTTTTCCTACGTGTAGGAGAAGTACAAGGTCATATTTAGAACTAAAATGGGACTTATGACTGAATCCACCAACATCTGCTTTTGTCAGACTTTTGAATACAGTTACATGATATAGATGCTGTGTTTAAGAAAAAAGCTACAAAATTCCTGCATCAAGGGGGTGGAATAAATCATAATCTGCATCACCTCACAAAGCACACTGAATGAATGTTTGGACCTAGCAGAACATCAAAGCAAGAGATTATTTTGCATTTTAGAAAGGTAATTGTTAGCAACATGGGATTAAGGAAGTAAACAATTCTGCTCTGCCTCGGAAATCAACTAGACCATCTACTAGATGTTTCCATCTCAGATTTCTTTTCATGAAAAACATTTGCTTGTCATTTGGATGACCAGAATGGCTGACATGGTAAGACTACAACTTAGGGTTTTTTTTTTTTTTTTTTGCCTAAGAACAGTTAGGCTGAGGCCGATGTTGTGTTTTGCAGCTGTGATGCCTCAAAGTTTTTAACTTAACTCTAAGTGACCAAGGCTGGACAGCTGCTTCCTTAACTAAGGAAGAAAATGTCCATCCCAGATGACAGCTGGACAAAGCCACATCTGTGAGGGACATATGGCTGTTTTTGCCCTAACAACCCAAGCACAGGTGACCTCACAAGCCTTCAGATACCTGCCAGAGGGCAGCCCAAACTCGATCCTGATCAACAACTCCTGGGAATAAGACTCCATGCTATGAGTATAGAGAAAATGTAAAAGAATATTTTCGCTCAGAAAAGACTCGGTCTCTCCAGATAGGAGGATTTGACTGCCTGCTTCTGCCAAAACTGTTGGATCCAAATGATCATTGCTGATATTGCAGCTTAGCTGGCCAAACATCTGCACTTTATGTTGCAGTGAAATGCAAAGTGAATCTACTTTTTCCAAAGGAAGGCAGACATGGCGTGTGAACAGTAGCGGTGCCCCTGATGTGTGGAGATGTGCCTTGCTGTGCAAGAGATTCAGACTACCGCAGCAAGTAACAGATGATCACAGAGTGAGAACAGGAGAATATGCAAGCCTCGGCTTGCTGGATCAAGTATTTTGATATACATGGAAAACTTGGCTGCTTCCTTGAGGCATCTCCGGAAGATTGCCCTTGCTGGAATTACTAGCCTTTTACTGTGGTTTTCTTTTCTTAATCTTATTCATTCCAACAGAAGGCACTGAATTAGGATTCTGAATGCCCTTTCATCTTTTCTTTGAAATAAAATAAGTTATTTGGGATATTTTTTAGAGCAGCTCCGTTTGTTTTGGTCGTGGCTGGAATTAAAGGAGTATAAATACTTGCCTACAGTCACATGCATCCTTTTCTTGATTTGTTGGGTGAAGGAGAGAAGATTTTTACTGCCTTAATAAGGGAAACCTGGACAGGATGCTGACTCTGCACCTGATCAATCTTTCCAAATTGCCACAGGTGAAATGAAATGTTAATATCTCTTTCAATTATTAATTTAAGAAATGTAAATAGATCATGTTGAAAATACGGGGCACTGAAAATAAGGTATTTTTCTATAAGTGTAGTTTTTTTGTATTCAGTTACTAAAGAATTTAATTTTTAAAGTTTCTTTTTTGTTTTGTCCAGACAGAGTTTCGCTCTTGTTGCCCAAGCTGGAGTGCAATGGCTTGATCTCAGCTCACTGCAACCTCCGCCTCCCGAGTTCAAGCGATTCTCTTGCCTCAGCCCCCCGAGTAGCTGAGATTACAGGTGCCCACCACCACGCCCAGCTAATTTTTGTATTTTTAGTAGAGACAGGGTTTCACCATGTTGGCCAGTCTGGTCTTGAACTCCTGACCTCAGGTGATCCACCCGCCTCGGCCTCCCAAAGTGTTGGGATTACAGGAGTGAGCCAACATGCCCAGCAAGTTTTCAAAGCAAAGACACTGCACTCGTGACTTTCTATACTTCATTTTATTATGCAAATCAGTTTTAATTATAGACAATATCAAATACAGATAAACAAAAGGATTAAGAAAACCTATAATCCTACCACCAAGAGACAGATACAGCCACGCTGTGTTCTTTCAGACTTTTTCTTTTTTTCTTGTATGTACTTTTTTTTTCTGTAATGGACATTTTATAAAAACCAATCTGAAAACTACTCTGTTCATTTCCCAAACATAATTCAATAACTATAAACCCATGTCACCATTGTAAGGTCATGTAACCTCTCGTTGTATGAAGGTACTATAATTTATTTAACCAATGTCCATTTGCTAGGTGTCCACCATGTTTCCAGTTTTGCAGTAATCTAAAGGAAGTAAGATATGTTGTATGTATATCCATTCTTGCATAATTGCCTAATTTATTTTTTACTTTCTATACATTAAATTTAAATACAGTGTTCCTCATTTCTTCAAGAAATTACTTTTGAGCTCTTGGTTTTCAGACAATTGTGCTTTTTACCTTTGTTTTAGGTATATGAGCACCAAGATGGCAGCAAATCACTGAAGCTGGGTGACTTTGGACTGGCCACCATTGTAGACGGCCCCCTGTACACAGTCTGTGGCACCCCCACATACGTGGCTCCAGAAATCATTGCGGAGACTGGGTATATGCTTCTCTTATGTTTAAGTGCTGTGCTTGCAAAAGAACTAGCCGGCTTCAAGAACAGGAAAAAGAGCTCTGCTGTGCCCTATCCAGACATAATTAGCTATCAGGTTTCTTTCACTCTTTTTAAAATTTATTTTATTCTTCAACATTTACAGTGGGAGCCGTTTCCTCTGTTTTCCCGATCTGTTTTGTCAATTACTGCAATCTTACGGCTTCCATTTGGTCTTTGTTAAAGGTAGAACAGAAGTTATTAACCCCAGAGTAAAAAATGTTCAGACTAACAGAAACACACAGCGATGGTAATTAACTCTCATTTGGAGATAAAAGAAACAGACACTGCCGTGTGCGGTGATTACAGTCTCCTGCGGTTATTTCTCTCCGCTGCCCTTATCCTCCAGTCCAGGTCCCATTTGGGACCTCTTGGGGATCCATTGATTTTCTGTGGAGTACAAACACCCTTAGGCATCAGGGACTATTGGGAATTTCCTGGTTTCTGTGTGCAGAATCAGATGAATGTGGGGAGAAGGGCAGGGTAGCCTAAGGTAATACTGAGGCCCCACAATATGCCAGGCCTGAAACTCCTTTACTTCTTACTCTTCCAGTAGATGGTATGATTCCCATTTTGTATTTCAGTACATTGATACTCTAATGGGTTAGATACCGTGTAAGCTCATGATTAGTTTTAGTGGCTGAGTCAGGATTTGAACTCAGGTCAGCCTGAGTCAAAGACTCCTTTGGTAAGAAGCCCTATTTCTTACCAGACTCTGAAGTGCCATCCTTAAGCAGAAGGAATGGGGGGTGGGGCGCCGAGGGGGGCAGCCCTACTTTTCTTCTCGTTAGCAGTTTCAGTCCACAGCTGGGAATCTAGGTGGCGCTCTCCCCTGTTACCAGTTGGAGATAGTTTTTTGGGATTTTGTTTTGTTTTGGTTTGGTTTTTGGTTGTACCATAGACCACAAGGGCAGAAAAACCAAATAGATGAGAAGGGAATCCCAATAGGGAAATTCCTGAGGTGAGATATGAGGGAGCGAGGACTTTGCTACTTGGCAAATTTGAATGAGGTAGGAGCCCACATCCATAGCCTTGTCTGACCTCCCTCAGGTGGGGCTGCCTGGGGCACAGCCACACTTTCTACTGGGACATACTCTGCCTGCTGCTGGGAGGAAGTGGTGGGTCTTGAAGACCATATTGGGGACCAGCTCTGACACTAACTGTGTGATTTTAAGCAAAATTACTCACTCGTCTGAACCTGTTTTCTCTTCTGTACAATAAGCAATACTCGCCTTCTCCAACCTACAGAGTTGCTAGGAAAACCAAGTACGATCATGTATGTCAGTGCTCTATAAATTGGAAGACTTTCTAGAAATAATTATTATTCCTAAAGTGAGGGAGTTTATCTCAAGGGTGCATCCTTATCTCAGAATTGTTATTACTATAATAAACCTTTTTGCCGACACCCTTCATTTAGTGATATTTACATATAAGTCCATCCATGCCTTCCTTTGATTTTTTTATTCCTGCACCTTGGTCTTTTTTTAAATTATTACTTTTTAAACTTTTTTCTTGAACTCTGTTTAGGTGGCGGGTTTCAGTTTAGTGTTTGTTGTTGGGATTGTTATTTTGTTTGGTTTTATTTTTGGCTTGGAGGAGGAAAGTCATTGATTTTACCAAGCTGCATAATTTGTCCACGCCTGACTCTCCTAACTCTAACATCCCTTATTTTTCCAGATACGGCCTCAAGGTGGACATCTGGGCAGCTGGTGTAATCACTTATATCCTGCTGTGTGGTTTCCCTCCATTCCGTGGGTATGGGCAACCATCTTTTATTCAGCGCCGACAAAGCACTTCTCTATTCTCCGAATGATCCATTAGCTCTTCTTGCACAAAGGAGCCTGAGGCAGGAAAAGAGCACAAGAACTTTACTTGCAATCCCTGTTATTTTTTCCCTGTTACATCGTGCATGCTAATTTGTATGCGTTCCATATTTCTTCCCCATATCATTAAAAACTCATTCTTTCTTTTTTTTTTTTTTCTTTGGTTTTGAGACAGTCTCTCTTTTGCTCAGTCTGGAGTGCAGTGGCGCAGTCTCAGCTCACTGCAACCTCCGCCTCCTGGGTTCAAGCAGTTCTCCTGCCTCAGCCTCCTGATTAGCTGGAATCACAGGCACATGCCACCACAGCCAGTTACTTTTTGTATTTTTAGTGGAGGTGGGGTTTCACCATGTTGGCCAGGCTGGTCCTTAACTCCTGACCTCAAGTGATCCACCTGCCTCGGCCTCCAGAAATGCTGGGAATACAGGTGTGAGCTGCCGCACCCGGCCCAAAAACTCTTTCTTAATTTACCAAAGGAGTTCCACATTGACATTTATCAATTGTTTAAAAATACACATTTTTACACATTTATCGGGGAAAGCAAGGGCTCCAGCGCCTAAGACTGAAAAGACGTACACTGAGTTGATATCTTAGTGCTGTTTTTCCTTGTTGTCGTTCACCTAAACAGAAGTGGTGATGACCAGGAAGTGCTTTTTGATCAGATTTTGATGGGGCAAGTGGACTTTCCTTCTCCATACTGGGATAATGTTTCCGATTCTGCAAAGGTAGGTTTCCAGTGCCTTCCTCTTCCCTATATCCTGTGTGTCTTCACAGAATTATTTATTCCAAATCATTGTGTGCAAAGAAACTAATGACATCATAAGTATGTTTCCTGTATACATTGTAGTTGTGATTGCTACGTTTTCCAAGATCTTACAGTCATCAAGTCATCTGTCCCCAGACATCCCAACAAGTACTTATCAAGCGTCTCCATCTGCTGCCTTCATCTCTCTCAGGGGCCATTCCAGTGACATTGCTGTAGCCTCTTGCTGTGCCCCACCCTTGCCAGGCTTGAGCCCAGCTCAGATTTCTATATGGCCTATGGTTTCGCCTCTCTCAGCTCTTGACTTACTGATTTAATTTCTCAGTGAAGCCTTCCCAGACCATCCTGGTTCAATTGCATCTCTTAAACCTTACCTGACTTGCTATATCCTACTTGTCTGTTTTATTTTTCTTCAGAACACTTACACCTGTGTGTCCATCTGGTATACCATCTAACTACCTATCTCTCTATCCAAAAAAGATAGATATAAATAGGTAGGCATATCTTCTTTATCTAGTCAATTTTCAGACTCTCCAGTAGAATGCAAATTCTGTGAAGGCAGGGATTTTTATCTATTTTGTCCATTGCTGTACCATCACTGCCTAAAGTATGACCAGTATACTAGTGCTCAATATATATTGAATAAATGAACAAGTATATGAATGAATCCATCAATTAATCAATCAGAGGGAAGAAAATTCAACCTCAATGTAGGTTGAAATCATCAAGAAGGACTTTATGGGGAAGCTATGATTTAAGTTGAACCTTGAATAATAGCCAGGATTTACAGGCAGAGGGGGAGAAAAACACAAGATTCATGGTTTTTGTCCCATGAAACTAAAAGATCAATCCTTAACACAGATGAAGGTGATGGTTGCACAACAATGTGAATGTACCGAATGTCAGTGAACTGTGCACTTAAAAATGGTGAAAGTAGTAAATTTTATGTCTATTTTACCACATTAAATAATATTTATAATAAATCAACCTCTAAGAAGGCTATAAAAATCTTACATTGAGATGTCTATAGACCTTGAGGAGAAAAAGGAAAACCTTTTCATTGCTCTTTTTAAAATTTGTATTATGTCTCCAAGTGCTGACTTAAATGTTTGAAAATTTGAGAAAAATGTTCTCAATAATTATCTTGAGAAATAACTACCTTTTGATTGCTCAATGTGTATGCCTTTGCTTTTGTCATGTCCTGAGTGAGAGTTCCCTTTAAAAGCCAACTCCTCAGACCCGACCGCTTTGTGTAGAAAATGATGCACATTGGGTGCAAGTCTCTCATTTTCTTCCACTGTCCAGGAACCTGCCAGAAAGGGAGTGTCAGAGAAAAGCACAGGCTAAAGGAGATGGGGCGATACAGCTGCAGGCCTGGGGGCTCTTCAGGAACCTGTCCAGCTCCCCATGCCATCACTGCATGACCTGAGGGCTCATAGTTACTGACAAATAGGACCATCTGCTATACCTCCATAGCACCTGCAAAGGGCATTACACACAGCAGATGCTTTCACGAGTTCTGGTCTCAGTTAGAAAGTGAATGAAGAAGGCTGAGTGAATTCTCTCCTTCAATGAAATTAAATCACCTGCTTCCCGAGTGGTACTGTAAAGCCTGTGTATGTAAGGAACTGGATAACGCATATCTAACCATTTTGTGACATGGGAACTTCTAATCCAAAGTGGACACTTGCATAGCATACTCATCGTTAAGACCCAAGTAGAGCATTCCTGGTCCAAGTCCATTTGAGCTCATAAGGAAGTTCCATTAATTTCAGGATGATAAAATTGTTTACCTCTTAATAGTTCCATTTTTGTTGTATTGATTTGTCTGGAAATTGTTGAAGCAATTTTAACCTATTTCTTTAGAGTTCTTTAGCTACTAAAGGATCAATTCTATCTTGCCACCTAGCTGTTGGCAATTCTATGTCTTTCCTCATTCCTTTCTTTCAAACCTAAGTATGCTGTCTTGAAATTAGGGGGAGAATTTCATTTTTCCTTTCAGCTGCTAAAGTGAAATTTTAAGTAAAGTGCTTTTTAAATGTGACTTCTATATTAAACTAATTAATAAATTTGTCTTTAACGTGCAAAATGCTTGACAAAGAAAGGAATATTAATTCCTTAACTTATATGATTTGTTTCTTTTCTACGAACATTTTTATGAAATTGATTTTGATATTAATTTTTATTCAACCACAAGCTATGTATTTATAATTCCAACTGCTTACCATTTGTAACTTTTGAAGGTGATAAGTAGCCACAGGTAAGTGGAGTTGATGTATTTAAGATTTAGAGCTTTTACAAATGCTTTTCGAAACTAAAAGAGAATTCTTGCATTTGCACACATCCAGCGTTTCACCTTAACTTCAGATAATTGGACTCTAATGTTCCCCTTCACAGGAGCTCATTACCATGATGCTGTTGGTCGACGTAGATCAGCGATTTTCTGCTGTTCAAGTGCTTGAGCATCCCTGGGTTAATGTAAGTGACTTGCACCATTTCCTATGTTCTCTCCTAACATTCCTTTTAAAAATCTGTTGCAGATTTTCTAATGCTCTTGCCTCCTTTTGAAAGTGTTGTGGGCCAGGTGCAGTGACTCACGCCTGTAATTTCAGCCTTTGGGAGGCCGAGGTGGGTGGATCGCCTGAGCTCAGGAGTTCGAGGAGAGCCTGGGCAACATGGCAGAACCCGATCTTTACCAAAAAGTATGAAAAATTAGCTGGGCATGGTGGCGCAAGCCTGTGGTCCCAGCTACTTAGGAGGCTGAGGTGGGAGGATTGCTTGAGCCTGGGAACCAGAGGTTGTAGTAAGCCAAGATCGTGCCACTGCGCTCCAACCTGAATGACATCTAAAAAAAAAAAAAAGAAAAGTGTTGGGTTTCATTTTGTTCCTCCCCCTCATATGTGCCAGGACAGTTACAGGATCTTAGACTTGTTCCACGAGGGCATCTGATGTATCCATTACATTTTATTCTGATGAGACTGCCTTCTAACTGGTAAGGTGCCAGTGGCCTCAATCTTCTACCCCACAACCTGCTTTCTGAGGTCCAGATGAGAGCTGAATAATCATCAAGAAGACATAACAGACTTTCTGAGTCAGTCCTGCTTTTTGCGTGATTGATTCCTACCAAAAGTACAAGTGACCTAAGGATTTCTGCATATACCTTGGGCTACTCCAATACAGCACTTCTCAAACTTGAATGTGCTCACAGATCACCGGGAGATCCTGTTAAAATGTGGATTCTAACAGAGTAGATTGGAGGCTCTGCATTTCTAAGATCTCCCCGATGCTGCCTCTGTGGCTGTTCTTTGAGTGCAAGGGTCTAATGATACTTCATTAACTGTGAAGGAATTCTCCAGAGCAGAGTCATTATTTTTTAACTTTGTATTTCTCTACAATGGATGGGTAAAATTAGTTTTGATTAATAATACTCATAGTTGGCTGGGCGCAATGGCTCATGCCTATAATCCCAGCACTTTGGGAGGCTGAGGCGGGCAGATCGCTTGAAGCTGGGAGTTTGAGACCGGTCTGGTCAACATGGTGAAACCCCGTCTCTACTAAAAATACAAAAATTAACTGGGTGTGGCGGTGCACACCTGTAATCCCAGCTACTCAGGAGCCTGAGGCATGAGAATAACTTGAACCGGGGAGGCGGAGGCTGCAGTGAGCTGAGATTGTGCCACTGTACTCCAACCTGGACAAAAGAGCGAGACTCCACTTCAAAAAATAATGATAATAGGCTGGGCACAGTGACTCACACCTGTAATCCCAGTACTTTGGGACCCCAAGGTGGGCAGATCACTTGAGGTTAGGAGTTTGAGACCAGCCTGGCCAACATGGCTAAACCCCATCTCTATTAAAAACAAAAAATAACAACAAAAAATAGCTAGGCATGGTGTCATGCGCCTGTAATCCCAGCTACTCGGGAGGCTGAGGGAGTAGAATCGCTTGAACCCAGGAGGCGGAGGCTGCAGTGAGCAGAGATTGCACCATTGCACTCAAGCCTGGGTAACAGAACAAGATTCCATCTCAAATAGTAATAATAATAATAATAATAATTATAATAATAATAATACTCATAGTTAATACTGATAGAATGTTTAACTTCTAGAGTCTGCCAGAAGTATTTTAAGCATCTTATATACCTTAACTGTATTGTGTTTGTACTGATTGTGTTCTTCCCAACAACATTATAACTGTGTAATCTAGTTTCTATGGTAATCCCCATTGACAGATGGGGAAGCTCCATCATTAGGTCTAATGGCCAGAATAGAAGACAGATATAGGCTTGAATATATATATGGACATGGTCATAGAGGTGGACAATCATAAAATTGTCAGCTCATTGATATAAATTTTACCAGCCTCCCTACTGCACTGAATCATCTGGCTGTACATTGAAGGCAACAAAATGTTCCATTTCTCTGAATTGTCACCTTGGTGAGTAGTCGAGTGATTTGTTTTGTTTTGTTTTCCAAAACAACAAAAGCTTGAGGTCAAGGCATGATTGAAAGCACAGCCAGCGTGTTAGGTGACTACATAGGGGGTGACAAAACTTGGGATCTCATTTGTGTTCTGCCACTTGATGGCCATAGGTCTAGGTTCCAGCATTCTACATGTCTGAATGTGATTCTTCACACTCCAGTGGGAGGTTATATACAAATAACAGGAGAATAAACATGAAAATGAGCATGTAGAGCTATGCACTGAGGTTTATTTTAAGGCTTCTCATATAGCAGAATTTTCTAACTGATGTACAGACATGCAAAAATAGTAATCCCCACGGCCCTAAGGACAGTGGGGCTGTACAGCCAGTATCCAGGAGTGGTCACTTCCAGCCTTAACAACATCTGCATTCACCCCAGGGTGCTAAGCAAAAATTATCCTTTTCTATGAAGCTGAAAAGATTAGGAAGTATCTTACTTGAGCCACATAACAAGCCTACAAGATAAGCAGGATGGGGATTATTGTACCCATTTTACAGATGAGGAGACTAAGGCTATGCAGGGTGATTTTCTCAAAGTAGCCAAACTTGCAGTTGAGCCAGAATTTGCAGCCAGATATCCTCACTTTCAGCCCAGATGTTTTAAAGTCCCATGCACCAGATTACATCTACCCCACCCTTTGTTATACATGAAAATGTGGTAATGTTGTAAACAGGTAGGTATAATATGGACATTGTCATCATTGTAATGATTGCTAATACAAGTCAGCAACCTTTCCAAACTCACTTACCCAGGTCATGGTACCTTTTTCTTAGCTGTGCGGGGAGGAAGAGGCACAAGCCAGCTGTAGGCTCTCTGAGTGGCAGTGGTTGGTTCTGACTGATCCACGTGTTAATGCTGTATGACAAAATGCTCTGATTCCTAGTGCCAGTGGTTCAATTCAGTATATATAACTGAACACACTCATCTATTTGTGCTACTTTTTTTTATGATGCTTGAAGAGCCCATCCTTTGCGAGTCATCCTTGTTGTTACTTAGGCATTTTATCTTTGCTCAAATTGTTGAAGAATGGTGGCTTGTTTCACGGTTTTTGTATTTGTGTCTAAAGCACATTTTAACATGACAGACGCAATGCATTGTGTAGCTAGTTTTCCGGAAAAGTCAATCTTTTAGGGATTGTTTTTCAAATCTTCAATAAATTTTTTCCTTAAATTTCAAAGAAAAAAAAATAAAAGCCTACCATCCATAAATTGTCAAACTGCGTATTAGCTCTAATTAGCTCTGGAAAAGCTGAGACAGGGTAACCACACAGAAGAAACTAGACAATCTGAATTTGACATGTGGCCTTAAAAGGCTCCTGAAGAGCCATAGAGGAAAGATATTCATAGATGACAAATAATCATTTTAATTTTGCTTTTTTTTGAGACAGGGTCTCACTCTGTCACCCAGGCTGGAATGCAGTGGCACAATCATGGCTCACGGCAGCCTTGACCTCCTGGGCTCAGGCAATCCTCCAGCCTCAGCCTCCCAAGTAGCTGGGACCCCAGGTGTGCGCCACCACAACTGAGTAATTTTTTAAAAAATTATTTGTAGAGATTTCTAAATGCATTTTTATTAGAGAGACACTGTGTGCCAGCCCTGCCCTCTAGGAACAACGTCTGATACAACCAGACAGTTCCAGGGTGGTGAGAACGGCTACCCCAGTCTGCTCTGTGGGGAGACTTCCCAGAGTCCAGAGAAAGAGGTGCCAGAGCTCAGTCCTGGAGAAGACTGGGAAGAAGATATCTGACAGTCAGTTCCAGCAGAATGTGCATGTTTGCTAGAAGATAACTTTGTAAGTGTGAGCAAATTTGTTTATATACATGAGGGGTCTGAAATGCTGTTGGGAACAGCATGAATCTTCCCGATTCCAGACCAAATGGCCCTATGTTAATAATATCCCAACTCAACTGTGGTAAAGAAACAAAATGAAGAAGCCTTCTGGCTGTTACCAGTGAAAAAATAGGTTGCTCATTATGGCTATATATACATGTCTCAGCAGTAACTTTCTGCCTCCTCTACCTGGTTTTGTGAACATTTTTACACATGATCCCACTTTGCTGATAATTAGGTTCCATGGCTCCCTCTGGATCTTAGACTTCTGCTGTCCATTTCAGTTTTTCCTCTCAGATTTTCTAAAGGCATTTTCTAAAAGTAAGGAGAGAATTTAAGTAATCATCTAGGAGATCAAAAACTAAAAAAAATACCCTTTCTGTAATTAAAACAGACCACCCAAAAAAAAAAAATTGGTTTTAATAAAAGCTTTTTAAAGTCTTGACTGAGTGCTTAACTTTTGAAATTATCTTTATGAAGTAACTAAATCAGAAAACATATTTTTTCTTCATCTGAAAATAATCAATTGTTAAAAGGAAGCTTTCACAATGAGCGTTTAGTATTTGTTGACGTCTCCAAGTACAACAAATGAATGACCAAGCAAATTAAATAAATAAATTAGAGATTTCAAAGAATATCTGTTTAGTAAGACATTTAGTATTTAGCAATCAAATTATATCTGATTACCACAAAGGAGAGAAGCGGAGAGAAAAGTACTAATAATTATGGGAACCCTAAGGACGTTGTCAAAAAGCTCTTCCTCTGCTCTCATTAGTTCTGATTTTCTCTGTTGCTTATACCATGACCTTTTTACTTGGCATACTTGGAATTGAAAAGGCAGTCTTGGCTGGGTGCAGTGGTTCATGCCTGTAGCACCAGCACTCTGGGAGGCCGTGGCAGGTGGATCATTTGAGGCCAGGAGTTTGAGACCAGCCTGGCCAACACAGTAAAACCACATCTCTACTAAAAAAAAACCAAAAACAAACAAAAACAACAACAACAACAACAAAAAAAAACAGCCCAGCATGGTGGTGGGTGCCTGTAATCCCAGCTACTGGGGAGGCTGAGGAATGAGGATCGCTCGAACCTAGGGGCAGAGGTTGCTGTGAGCCAAGTTCGAGCCACTGCACTCCACCCTGGGTGACGGAGGGAGACTCTGTCTCAAAAAACAAAAACAAAGAAACAAAAAAAAAAAAAAAGAAAAGAAAGAAAAAGAAAAGGCAACCTTATACAAAAGTAGAGCATAGGGAAGCAGAAAGGAAAACCTAGTTGGCAAAAGTCACCTGTTTTAGCCTCACTCCTCTAAGGAAGCTTAGAGATTCCTCTAAGCTCACCTTTATTTTTCACACGTCCTGGGTCCGAATCCCGCCATGCTCCACCGTATTCTTGCCCTTTGCTCTGTTGTTGAAAGAGTCATGAGCAAGGCCTCTCTGTGGATGGTTCTAATGAGACACATGAACAAAGTCATCGTCAGTAAGCAGCCATGTGTCTGGAAGAGGAATGTAGACTCGCGGAGGGAGCATCACCTCCCTCCCCTGTGTGACCTTGGGCAAGGCTTTTCTCTTCTTCGAACCTGTTTTCCTATCTATGAAATGGAGAAAATAGGATTCTCCTTTCCGCTTGCTGTACGGATGGGAAAAGGATCATATAGTTGAAGAGTCTGAGAGGGCAATCTTAAGTCCTAGCACCTTGTAGGTACTTAGCAAATATTTGGTGAATTTGAGTCTGAACCAGATGACAACTGTTTCATCCATTGCTATGTGCTGATGAAATGCAAATTGTCATTAATGTTGGTGAATGAGAAGCTTGATTAAGGAAGAAAGACTGTCGCCCCCAAACATGATCCTGTTTGTGTGTCACAGATCCAGATAGATAATATGTGTATCACCAGCTCTGTTACTTTCTCCAGCATCACAGCTACTTTGTTTAATGTAGTTACAAAATGCCAACAGAAATTATCCCAGCTACCTTTCTTTACCCTATTACCCATCTAGTGGAGAACAATATGATTTAGGCACATTTATTATAATGTAAGAATAAAATAGGCAATAATATGTCTTGACTTTTCCAGGAATTGGAAAGAGGGTTGAGTCACTTTCCCCACAAATGATGCTTTATTGATAGAAAATGTAGGTTCATGATAAGTTCATAAACAGAATTGCCATTTCCAGAAAAAAATTCTTATATATAAATAGGATCAAATTATCATCATTGTGATATTTTAAATATATTGCTGTCATTCGATTTTTATTTTCAAAATGTTCATCTACCTTATACCAGAGTTATTCTTCTGATACTCTAGGATGCTATAATTTTATGAATCTGTGTTTTACATTAAATTATTCTGCCAATTTTACTGATTTAAAAAACTGAGGGTTGGGCACGGTGGCTCACACCTGTAATCCCAGCACTTTGGGAGGCCGAGGCAGGCAGATCACCTGAGGTCGGGAGTTCAAGACCAGCCTCACCAACATGGAGAAACCCCGTCTCTACTAGAAATACAAAATTAGCCGGGTGTGGTGGCTCATGCCTGTAACCCCACCTACTCGGGAGTCTGAGGCAGGAGAATCGCTTGAACCTGGGAAGCGGAGGTTGTGGTGAGCCAAGATCGTGCCATTGCACTCTAGCCTGGGCGACAAGAGCGAAACTCCATCTCAAGAAAAACAAACAAACAAAAAAACTGAGACTCAAAGGAGTCTAGCCTGAAGCCCACTGGAGCCTCTAACACGGGTCTGATGCCTGGATTTTGCCCCCAGACATTCTGATTTAATTAGTTTGCACTGGCTCCCTGACATCAGGACTTTTAAAAGCTCACAGTTGATTATAACATGAGACCAAGTTCAAGAACTTTTGTACTAGCAGAACAGACTGGTTTAAATAAATCAAGTATAGTTATTTAGCCAATTGGAGACTTTCTATCACCTTCCTGGCCTTTACATTTTAATTTACCTCCTATATCCCACCTACATACTCTTTTGAAAAGATTCTGCTAAGTCAAGATATCCAAAAAGAAAAAAAGAACAAGAGAAAGAAGAAAAAATAGAAGTCTGGATAATCTCCCAAGATATTCTGTGTTGACTAATAAAAATCAGCCCTACTCACACACACAAAAATGTAAACATTCATCTTATTGTGCTGGTAGAATTTGTTAGAAATTAAGTGAAACCCAATGACACTGTAATAATATATAAAACCACTTATTTACATTCATAAATTTTAAATGATGACATGGAATTTCAGTTTCTGTTTGGGCATTTTATCCTGTCCTTGCTCTAAGATAAATCTTAACTTGCTTTACATTTTCTCCCAAAGTGCAGTGTGAATTGTAGACAGAGAATCCTAGGGCCATGTGGAAGAGAGTCAAGGGGACTGGGGGTGCCGTGCAGGTAGGGATGCTTAACAGGAGTCAAGCACACTAGAAGGTGAAGCGGAACTGCTATTGAAGAGTCCTTTAATGACCTTGGAATTGTTTAAAACTAAGTGGGAATATTCTAGCAGTAACCTGCTCAAGACTGCCATGCTTCTCCTGAGTTTACAAATATTATTAATAATAGAGTCTGGCAATGAATACACTGCAAACCAGATCCATGATTCAAAACCAAAAATCCACAAGGGGATGAGAATTTTCTAAAGCGTGACGCCTGAAATGGTTTCCCAGAGGAAAGTGAGGAATTCACACTACAGAGTGACTTAACATCCGTTCCCCTACACGCCTCCCCACAGCTCTTCCCCAGTAACCCCTAGAGAAACGGAGACGAGGAGGCCAGGTCTCCTATGGACAGTGGTGAGAGTTCATTTTCCATTTTGCAAACTCATTTTGTTCGTGTCAGTTGCAATGCTCTGCCAAGTGGAGGATGGGAATTTCTAAATCAAAAACTAACCTCAAACCACAATCAGCCTGTGTCAAACTTCAGAAACTACCACCAAACCAGAACGTATGGTAATAATACTACAACTGTTTGTAAAATACTGCCAGATTTGTCACGTTTAGAAAATGCATAGCACATTTTTGGCACGCAATCTATTTTGAATAATGGTGATAAAGATGTATATATATAAATGTATGTTTTTAACATCCCTATTTATTTTACTGATGCATGACAGTAAGTTAGCTAAATCTCCGTCATTCCTCTGTATGGCTCAGGTACAAATTAGATCCCTGCAAAGCCAATTGTTTAAGTATTTTTATCCAATTATGCTGAAAACCTTCAAAATTTATATAAAAACACTGCAGACTTTTTCATTGTCTTGGGTTTGTGTGTGTGTGTGTGTGTGTGTACATGTATATGTTTTACCTACTCCAGCTGAGACACCTTATTTCACTGGAAAAAAATCCCGGAACGTTTTAAGATTTATGAAGTCAGAAGCCTCTCTGACAACTTGTGAGAGTTGTTTCGCTACTTGCATTGCTTCAATGTGAACTAATAACCCAAGGGAAGCTCAAACCTTCACTGGAATGTAAAGCTGGAGGCCTTCACCTCCAGGCCCCAGTATCTGAAAGAGTTGCTAGGAACCTTGACAGGAGATTAGGAGCAGGACAGGGCTGGGAAATGATAAGGAAATCCATTGTGAGGAGGCTAGGTAGCAAACTCCTAGCTCAAAAACTGGCAGTGGGGCGAAAGCCAGGTGAAGGCAAGTTTCTGAAACGGTGCCAATGGTGGGGAGTGAAAAGAAGGTGGGGTTATTCAGCAACAGCTGAATCTTTCTCAGTAAGTTAAGTAGGGGCTGCTCTTATGATAACCCAGCTATCTTTCCCCATATTTGCACCCAGGCTGGTAAACACAGCCTGTGCCAGTCATAGGGCAACCCTGTTGGCTCCGTGCAACTTTATTCTGCCCAGCGTCAGCCAGGCCTTGCTGCGCTGCTTGCTGCACATAGGATCCTAGAGTCCTGGCTCTAATAGGTCACGTTGACACATCCCAGATTAGTGGACACCCAGTCTCCGCTTGACAGAGAATTTCTAACTGTGTTCCACTGGGTCCCTGAAATGTTCAGCGTCTCTTTTATTGACCACCAGATGTTTCCCAGGCTCCATTAAGTCGCATCCAAATATTCTCTGGTTTGTTCGGCCCCGATTCAATTCTCCTTCCCCCTCACCACTGTGCCACTTTCATCATGGAAAAGATGATTCACTGAGTATTTCCATTGAGCAGTGAAGCAGCCCTTTTGTAGCTGATGCCATGCTAGTGAGCATCCTCAATTCATGCAACCTGGTGTGGGAAAAAGAACAGAGTTTCAGGCCTGGTTCGATGCTGACTCAACCACTTTCTAGCTGTGTGATGTTGAGAAAATGATTTCACCTTGCTGAGCCTCATTTTGCCGATCTTCAAAATGGGACTAATAAATAGATGGAAGTTTGAGGAGGAAAGCGATCATACATATTAATAGCAGTTAATGCTTGTTTCATCTTCCTCGCCCTGCCATACTCTTACCATTTCCCTCCCCTGCCCCTCTGCTCATTCTCTCTTTGTTTCATCTTTGCCCCAGAGAAAGAAGTAAACCTATACCTCCCCCAGGCAAACCACTTCACTTCTACCCTCCGTGCCTACCCTGCCCTTTCCCCTATCTTTCAACTCTCCCTTTTCTCTAGCTTCTTATCCTAAGACCACAAATATGCTCAAGTTGCTTTCATCCTAAAAAGAAAAACCTTTCCTCAACCTTCTCCACAATCATGTTTTTCAAACTATCTCATCATCGAAAACTCATTTGTTCGCTTTGCCCAAGGTAGCCTGAAACTCTACAAAGAGATGGTAAGAAGTGCATGTGTAATCTTGGGGGGTGAGGCCAGTAGGGCACCCAGGGTGGCCCCTTTCGTTCTGGCAGAACCCGACACTTTGCCAAGGCATGATACTAATATTCAGAAGACTTTCAGTATCATTTTATCCCTTGTCAAATGTTGAAAAACTCTCAAAAATTCTAACTTAGATTCCAAACGCTATTGTCCAACTTAAATTCCGGGGTTGTTTCATTCACCAGTTGTTTGTTTGCTTGTTTTTGTTTTGAGACGGAGTTTCGCTTTTGTTGCCCAGGCTGGAGTGCAATGGAGCGATCTTGGCTCACCGTAACCTCCGCCTCCAGGCTCAAGCGATTCTCCTGCCTCAGCCTCTTGAGTAGCTGGGATTACAGGCATGTGCCACCATGTCCAGCTAATTTTGTCTTTTTAGTAGAGATGGGGTTTCTCCATGTTGGTCAGGCTAGTCTCGAACTCCCAACCTCAGGTGATCCACCTGCCTCGGCCTCCCAAAGTGCTGGGGTTACAGGTATGAGCCACCGCATTCGGCCTCATTCACCATTTTAATAAAAACATTTTATATATACACCATTGAATTCACCCTTGTGTTTAGAACGCTGGATGCATAATCGTAATTCCTTGTAATTATCATCTGACTTCTCTTTCACTTGTAGAGTGAACCAAGAGCTGGATAATGTACTATAAAAATACCTCAGTAAAGGGAAGGTAGTCCTTCACATTTCTTAAACTTACAGTCCTCTTATTAAAAAGCTGTATTCCTAATGGAGATGAAGACTTCAATTCTGGAATCTTTTGGGCACTCCTTTATGGCCAATCTTCTCCTGTTTTTTCAGCTTTCTCTGCCATTACCATGGTACATAAACTCTTAACTACAGACAAACTGTTTGACTTCTTGTTTGGCAGACATGACTTTGTAGCTTCCCACTTGCACACACTACACACCAAATATCACTGTCCCTCCTCTCTGCCTGTCAACACACTCTCCATCATTAAGGGCCAGGTCAAGTCCCATGATCCCTCATGAAGTCGGCTGTGCCTGTTCACAACAGAAAATATGCCCTTTCTCCTCTGAACTTCTTTGGTGCGTCTAGCTGAGCCATCCAGTCATGCTGCCTTGTAACAGCTCCTTTTTATCTTGTTGGCCTGTTTCACGATTTTACATAGTCTGTGCGTATTTTGTCTCCTAATTAGCCTGCAAGATTCTGGTGGACAGAGATCACATCTTCCTCCCACATTCTGCTATTCCTAACATAGCCCTTGACAAAGTCGGCACTTCATGTGGCCCTGCTTCTGTTCCCTCCCCAAGTAGCATCCCCACTCTACTGGAGTTTCACCTTGTTTCTAACACCAAAAAATAGAAATAGTGCAAGTTGATATAATGAAAAAAGCACTGGGGGTTTCCAGAAAAGCCAATAGAATGGATTGTGCTTAACCCGGGGATAAGTGCCTTGGAACAGGCCCAAGTTATGAAGAAAAGAAATGGAGCAGAGAGTCTAGGAGAGGAGGGTCCATGCCTGTCTTTGCTTGCCGTCATTTCTCCCCCACCTACTGTAGTGCCTGGCCCATGTAGGCATGCAGTTAGTGTCCATTGAATAAGTGAATGCCCAAATGCTGAAAGAAAAAGCAAATGCCATGTGGAGGGACCAGCTCGTGCAAAAGGAGCCAGCACATTATGCTTGAGAAGCAGCAGACTTATTTTCCTGGGTGGAACCAAGAAATGACCTGCACAATGATGGAGAGGAAGAAGAAAAGAAAAATAATGAATGGCATCAAAGTGATTGCCAGGAGTTTCTTTTTAGCAGTGAGTTGCAAACGTTCTATTATCTGTTCATTCATTTATTCCACAATTGAGCATCTACTATGTGCAAGGCACTATGCTAAGACCTGGGGATTCTATAGTGAGTGAAACAGTCTCTGCCTTGAAGGATCCTGCAGCCTTTTCATCATGAACTCTAGTAAGTGGTGGCACATACTTATGACCCTGGTTATTGCGATTCTAACAGTATTCAATACAAGAGAACCATGTATCCAGCCTCAGTCATAGAGGGCTCCAGCAGAGAATAGAGACCTTGGTTAAAATGAGCTCCAATATAAACTACGTCATAATGACGGATGATTTGAAGGCAGCAAGAAAGATTTAAACTTTAAGGAAGATCTTTCTGCCTGGAAGGCTGCCTGGGATTTTGGTATGGCCAAATGAGTAGCTGTGGAACAAGCCTGAGTTTATTTACGGGCCATGCAGAAGCCCCAGCTTGCCAGCCAAGACCCTTGGCTTTGAGTCTAAATAATGGGTTAAGAGGAAAAAAAAATATTAAAAAGAAGATGTTCACATTGAATTTTTTTTTTCTGGTCATCTAGATGAACTTGCTTTTTGACATGTTCCTAGAGCCGTGGTTGGCATAGACTTTACTAGAAACCAAAAACAGAAATAATTTTTTTTTTTGAAATTTAGAGACAAATCTCTGAGGGTCAGATGACACAAAGCAAATTAAGTTTAGAGCAGATGTGGAAATGAGCGAGACCTTGGAGCAGTACTTCCAGCAACAGTGTTTAATGAGTAGACATTGGTTGGTTTATTTCTGACATCTTATGAATTCTAAGATCGCTACCTATGACTGGAAGATTTGACCTTCATTTTTCATTTATCTCATTTTCTTTCATTTTCTCTTCTCTTTATTTCTTTTTCTCCAGGATGATGGCCTCCCAGAAAATGAACATCAGCTGTCAGTAGCTGGAAAGATAAAGAAGCATTTCAACACAGGCCCCAAGCCGAATAGCACAGCAGCTGGAGTCTCTGTCATAGCAGTAAGCATCTGAAATATCCACCTATAACTTTTTTAAAGCAACCCACCTAAGAGACAGGCATTACTCAGGAGATTCTCCAGCCAGAGACAGCAGAATGGGTCATTTCTTTAGACAGCTCAGCCACTTAATACACTAGAGGAGGTATGGGACTTATATATATTATGTGTTTCTGCAGATCATTTCCCTCGGCGTCACATCATTATCCAACACCTCCAGGGTGTCTTGCAGTATATATGAATTTTATGATTTATTTATTTAAAACCGAAAACCTCCCCCCTGCTGGACTCTGTGCCAACGCAAACTTTTTGGCTCTAAGAAAAAGAGTTCATAGTGTCCTTTTGCTAGAACCTAGAAAGGAAAGGCAAGCCGAGAGAGACGACATTGCAGGGAGAGCTTGGAACACTATGGATCTTGATACTAGACCTAAATTAAAGTCAAAGCATAGCAGAAAGCTACGCGGTGAGATTTTCCGTGAAATTGAATTACTGTGAACACCCAACGAAGTCATAATGTCTTGCTCCTTGGAAATTTCTGTTCTTAAAGTTGAAGGTCTTTTAACATTTACTATTTTATTGATGCGGCTGCACAAGGCCTTTTTTTCTGTTCTATACGTGCAGACATACACTACATGCAATTTGATCACAGCTCTAGGCAAAGATTAAATTGGGCCGAGGAAAAATGAAACCTCATATTTCCTGGTGTCATATTCTAGAGTAAATATATTCAAGTTCTAATTACTTGAGTTTTTCATAATTTCCTCTTTTTTTTCAGAGTATGTAAATTTTAATAGCATATTCAATCTGAAAATCACTTGAGCTTTTTTCTTCTCCAAACAAAGAATTTAAGACACTGTGATGTGGACTTTTTCAAAAGTATTTATGCTATTAAACAGTACCTCTCACTCATGAGCAGTACTGAATATCTAACTTCTCTGGGTGTTTTTAGTTTCTTTCTTTTTTTTTCTTTTTTGGTTGCATGAGAGCTCTAAATAAAACTGAGGATAAACAAGTGATCTGTTTGATACCACCAGTCCCAGATCTGGGTTACTAAATATTTGATATGAGGTTCCAGAATTTGCAAATGGTACGAATGCATGCATACACGCTCTCGTACTGTTTACATTTCACGTTTCTCGATTGAACCCTTTCAATAGTGATTTACATGCGTGTGAGCAACTGGCCCATGTGTAAAGTGAAAAGGAATGCCTACTCTTCCAGATGTTCCTCAGTGCCGCTGAAGTTTTCAAATTTCAACTTGTTCCTGCCCTCTATCTTTAATTCTTTCTAAGAAAATTCAGTATAGAGGTAAACTAGCCTCTACATCTTTCATAGATGGTCAGTGTTCTTTGTTCTGAACTGATATTCAGTCAGTAATTTTTGAAAGCAACAATCTCATAGTGATTCTCTACTAAACCAGACATTCTAGACTCTGTTTCCATTGTTTGTTCAAGATATAAGTCGATTCCAAACATGTGATTCCACAGTTTTCTTTTGGAATGGACTGCCAGCACGCTTGTCCATGAAAGGGACTGTTTTTCTCCTGCTAAGGGCTTACGGCTGCTAGAGAGTGCCTTTTCCACCTCTGTCATTTTGATTTTGTTTTCTTTTTTCCCTGGTCTTTTATTTTAATCAGTCTTTGGTTAAGTTTGCCTTGGTTGCTCAGTATGGGTTTGTTCACAGTATTCTAGGAGTCTTACAATGACTAAGGGCAGGAACGTCAGGGCAATTTTCCAATTGACAAATAGCACATATTTGAGGGGAAATCCTAGTTTAATCAAAGTTGGATAAATTCTGAAGCCTTATCCATATGAATTCATTAAAACCTCCTCTAGGTGGATCTTAAAACACTCGTTAGTATTTGAAGATCAAAGATCCACTATTTTTTTTCCCTAAATGTCATGATTGGACCACTTTGAATGCAATTTTGAATGCAAGTTTCTCAATTCATCACTAACACGGTTTCCATGGAAACTGCACAAACTGGTAATATACTTACAAATTGTAAAGTGGGCTGTGTAATGCTGAGTTATGCGTTGGTTGCATGCTTGTTTAATCTTTACCGTTGCAGAGGTTTTTGTCTTTTTTTAAAATAATTATCAACTTAATTCAGATTCAAAATAATTGGCTGGTTTCAGAAAACTGTATCTTTAAAAGTGCCTGTCAGATCTACAGCACAATTCATATGTTAACCATCAGCATTCATATTTCAAGCATAAAAGAGAATATCAATGTAGATTTCAGAGGTTGTTTTAAGAGAAACTGGTCTACCATACTATGTACATTTAGGCACCTTCTCCAGAATGCTTTTCCCTCATAAATATCTCTACCTTCTAGAAGAACTCGGCCAAGGTCAGTAGCCACAGGGTGGGGCTGGGAATTAGAAACTGGCTATTTTGGCCCCTTCATTTTGTTACTTTCAGAATAGCACTGGATATATCCAATTATACTGCATAACCATTTTTTCATTCTTAAAATGCAAAGGCTATCAGGGGACTATCACAGGAAAAAGAAATTCTGGCATTAAATAATATTCCAAAGTATGACTGCCAAGAAAGACTATTCTGCTATGAAGCAAAATAAGTGGAAGGTAGAAGAAAATTTTTTTTATAAATGATGCATTCTATAAAGACTATTTGATAATTTAATAATTTAATATAATGATTAATTTGCTCACATCATTAAAAGTTCAGGAACTGATATAACACAGTGATGAATTCTATTTGATAGATTTACAAAAACTTATTTCAGCATAAATTTCATTCAAACAGAATTTTCCTGGATATATATGCTCTCCCCAGAGGCTACAAAATCATGTATTTTAAACCGCCTTTACCATGGGACTAATAGTTTAGAATTACATATACCCTTTAGAATTTTTAAAAAATTATTATTTAGGATGTAGTGTTAGTTTGTGGTTTGGTGGTGGGGGGGAACCAACAACTAAATAATTGATTTTTAACTAGTACTTCTCATTTCTTAGTTAGAAACCTAATTACCTGCTGGAGATCACCCATGCTCATAAGAGAATCTATGACACTTTTTTCTTTCTTAGAATGACAAAAGAAAAAGAAGAAAGCATACTGTCATAACGGGCAGCCTCTCTCACAGGTGTAATTTATGATATGAGCATAGTTTAACATGTACTCATGTTCTGAACTGTAGTGTGTTTTGTTCTTGTTGTCATTTTTTTTCTTCTGCTTCACACTCCCTACATTATTGAGACCAAAGAAAGGACAAATGATAACCTTATGTTAAGGTTGCAAGAGGGCCTCGAGTTGGTTAGGACAGTAATTACTAGCTGGAGGTTCACTGGGATCACACACCCTCCTGAAGGAGGAAAGGTGCTCTGACATTAGGTCAAGCCATGGGATTAGGTGGAAGCTATTGCATTCCTTAGAACTGCAGCATTCTGTGTCTCTCAGAGAGACTCCATTGTCCCTCTGCTGCCTTTCCCAGTAGCTGGGGGATTGAAAAAGAGAGAGAGAGAGAGAGAGAGAAAGGGAAACAAAAGGTTATTAAAATGCAATTTATAGACATAAAATGAATTAGAGATGACATTTTAACGGTGAACTTTTTGAGAGCTGAGGGAAGAGAGAGAGGCATTATTAGATTTGCTCAGCTTGATGAAGAACCGATGACTAAGATGTCAGTTCCAATTTATTTTTCCTCATTTAACACTGTTTATTATTTTAACCAATAATTTTCCTAATGCTTTAAAGTTCTTCTTTTGCATTTTGCTCATGCAAATAGAGCATTTCAGTCTAATTGAACAAATCCATACTAATCAGCGTGCATATAATTGTGACACTGGGAAGCTTAGTTCTAAAATGAGACCTGTTATATGACACTTTGCCTGTAGATGGCAATAGAAAGCTAATTACTAAGTAGCTGTCTATGGCCAAGCACACACCTTCATCTTCCTGAAAGCAAGTAGTATACTCAATTTTTTTCTCAATAAAAGGAAACATACGTTTCTAAAAAGATTAAAACCTCACATTGCATTTTATGAACACTTGGATAGCCTAGTTTATAATCAGAACACCAAATCCTCCAAACAGTTTTTAGTTTAAATGCCTGGTGCCCTGGCATGTTTTTGAAATACCTTTGTGAATTCAGAAGTAGAAACTGTCGTCAGCATCACACCAGTAACGCACTTGAAAGAACACGTAAGCCTCTCTCTGAAGAAAGGTGTCCAAGTCGCATCCTCTCGCAGGCAGAATGGGGAAGCGGGCGCGCGGCATGTTTAGTGTTCTTCAGGTTGGGGGATTGAATCTTTTATTCCCAGGTAGCCAAAAGCTAACATCTTATTCCAGGATGAACAACTTTGAGGACTTCTCCTGTCTTCTATTTATTGTACTTTGTGTTAATCATAAGCACTTAACTGTACATATGCATTTTTAATATACAGTGAAAACTATATTTTGTTTTACTTCATTTTCCATATTTTCATAGAGAAAATTTATTGACTGTTTTATACTCTATCTTTGTAGTTTAGAAATGTAATTAAGATTCACCTTTAATTAGATCATATACCTTTTATAAAAAGGAAAAGATTCACCTTTAAGACTAGCTCTGCTTTTGAAGATTAACTCAGAAATTTAAATTGCTGTAATTAATGAGGTTTCAAAACCTGATTCCTGTCCTCTTTCATTTCATAGTTATGAAGTCCTCAAATGTAACCCTTATGTGGTAATACTCTATGGGGTCCAATCGGCTTTCTCTTAAGTGGCTAATGCTGATTTCAGTACTTATTGAATTGTGAAGCATTTTCTATTCTATGGCATATGAAGAGGTGTTTGTATCTTTTGAAATTGAGAGGACATGTTTAAAATGGTCATTCAAAAACTTGTTTGATGAACTAGATCTATTTGAGCAAATTGGCCTCCAAAATATTCATGAGGGATTAGTGTCATTTCCTGCCTTTTTGTTTTCAGTACGCAGACTTAGGATATTAGCTAGTTACCCTGCAGAAGAGGCATCGTAACTATATATACATATAGAATCAATGAAGAACAGCTTGGTCTGGAGTCTTAATTCTTTAGCACAATGTTGATCCACTGAGTTGCCCCGTTTCTCTCTGCTCAGCTGGACCACGGGTTTACCATCAAGAGATCAGGGTCTTTGGACTACTACCAGCAACCAGGAATGTATTGGATAAGGTATGAGATGGTGCAGCTCAACAGTCAGTGTTTCCATGGCAACGTGCTGGCAGTCTCCATTAACCAGTTCCTTCGGTGGATAAACATGCTTTTGATTTGTTATCCAGTCCATATGCTGCTTTATCGGTTTCATTTTAATCTTGATTGAGATGCCACACCCCCTCATTCCTTTTTTTCACCCATTATTCACACTGACATTTGCCAGCTTTCTTTCCATTGCACATGCTCAGTATCAATTTTCCTTATGGTTAAAAGGACAGTATATTTAGTGCTAATGCCAAAGCGTTTTCCTGATATTGCTAATTAAAACAATGACTTCCAGTGCTCTTCTGTCCCTTAACAAATGGAAGAACAATAGCACGCTAGTGTGTGTTCTATAGAAGTATATACTGTCATTTTAAAGTCATCAAGCCCAACCTTGACCTGATTAGATGGATAACAATGCATTTACACTTTAGTAGTAGAAGCGCCTCAAAGTACAATGGGCTATAGAATGCATTGTGTGTGTTGGTAAGCTTGTGTTTTCAAATTCTCCACCTTTTGTTTTGTTTTTGTTTTATTGTTCCCTCTTCCCCCCTGGAAATCCCTCTATGTATTAGCTATTGCATGAATTTATTTTTCAATATTTTGTAACTGTCAGATTATTTAGCCGGCTTATCTGCTCAAGCAAAAGGGATTATGGGAGGTATCGATTTTTTAAAAACTGGGTTAAGAATTCTATCCAATCGCTTTCTATTCCAGTCAACTGCCCTGGCATTTCCTTCAAGGGGCATTGTTTATGTCTCTTTAAGTTATCCACAAGCAGGATGGTTTTTGATGGTTTGAGAAATGAACTCTGAGAAATCCTAGGGAGCTTGTTTTCTCCATCTTAATGTTTCTGAAATGATCTCCAGGTAACGCTCCACGTCTTAGTGTTTGAAAAAAAAAAAATTCCATTGGTTTTGGCATTTGTTCTCTCCAAACTATGGAGCCTATCTGGAGTAAGACAGTAGCTGTCTGATATTGTTTCATGGTTAGACCGCAAAGTTTAACCAAAAAAATAAAATATATACATATGTGTATATATGCATATATAATGTATATGTGTGTATATATATATATGATTTTAGCCCCAGTTGTTACTCCTGGTTATTTTTCTATAATCAGACACTCAAAACATAGTACATAGGAAAGCAGAAAGGGGCATACCTTGACAAATGATTCAGATATACTAAAATCATGATCATTTCCAAATCTGTTTAAAGCAAGAAAACACCCAAAGCTCAATCAAATTTTCTAAGGTCATTTTTGACATAGAAGGCTATTGGTGTCTTCTCCGTTTATAATGCATGTAGGAGTTGCACATTCATTTATTTAGTTTACCTACATTATTGGCCTTATAGATGTAGAAAGAACTTAATTTTTGACTTTATTTTGGAGGGAGGAGGGTGGGTTCATCATAATCTGCCTTTGTGCAGACCCTTCTTGTTTGACTGTATCACAGAAGAGAATTCATCCATCTTTTACTTTTACCTGGAAGAATATATACTTTCAGAAGATTGCACCTATCAGGAATGCACATCTCTCTAAATTTTCACAAACTGAACATGCCCCTGTAGGCAGCACCCAGATCAGGCACAGAACACTGGGGGCTCCCTTCCGGGAGGGTCACTTCACCTCAAGGGTAAACATTGACCCTAGAGTCTAGCCACATTAATTAGCTTTGGCTGGTTTTATACTTTATATAAATTGAATCACAACATGCTCCATCCTTTTAAATTATGTGTCTCTTAATGTCAGGAATATTAACCAGAGATGTAAGTGTAAAGTTAATATACAATTAAAAATAGGCATCAAGTATGTCTAATTACAGTTGTGCACATTTGTATTATAAAAATTACACATATAAAGTCACCTAATTTCAAAAACCTCTGGAAAATTAAATTACTAAATTTGTGGGATTGAGGATGGGAACTAAACCCCAAGTAAACACAATAATTAATAAACATAGCCAAGTATAAAAAGGCCATTTAACTAAAATCCTAGTGATGGCTCCCATCAGCAGACAAAATGACACATCCCTGAATAATGGGCAGGAGCAGATGGGAGATAATCTCTTTTTTCTTGCGCACATAAACTGCTCTGTTTTCCAGCTGGGGCAGTAACAACAATGTTTATAGTTAGTGCTGTACCGAACAGCGCACCCAGTATGTAAAGCTAAATTGGAGAAAGGATGCTAAAAACTCATCGGCATATATGCTTAATTAGGAAGTTTTATAATGCCATTTAGCCCCAGAACGTACACGCTCTCCTTACTGATTGCAAGTGCTTGCCTTTTATCTCCGCAGAAGTGGGAGCATTTGTCTAACCATGGTGGCAGCCAACTTTCTAACATAAACAATCATTACAGGCGAGCATCCCCGCTCCCAATTGTTGTGTTTAAAGCGCTCATGGCTGTTTTTACTGCTCTAAGCAGGACACTTGGGAGTCACGCTTGCTTTTTGTAAAGCAGATCACATAAGGGCACAGGCTGGGAAAACCATCTCCTCAGGGTGCCCAGAATGGGTCTGTCCCTCTTAACTGGCTTTTTGGTGACTATAGACAAATAGTGGGGGTTGTTTTCCCCTTTCTCTCCATTCTCCAGCCTCATACCAGAGAGCTGCTTCCAAGGGAGCAGCATCCTTCACTTGACCCATGCATCCAGGAGACCTTGCTCCTGTCACCCAGAGTCCAGGGGGGACGCTGCCCCAGGAATGAGCTCACTGGGCTATTCCACACTCTCCTAAGAAGCCACCATTTTCCCCTGCTGCAGGCCACTGGAAAACATTTGCATCCCGTTACATTTTCCCCTTCCTGGAAATGCATCCTTATTCAAAGGGGACGTGGTCACACACATTTCTACCTTCCCAAGTGAAACTGTCACCATGGCAGGTGCTATGCCCTGTAACACGCGGGGAAGAATCCTGCACCTTCAGCACACAGAACAGGGCAACAGCCAGAACCGGGTAACTCAATTAAATAAAACAAATATCAAAACAAGACATAAGCTAAACATGAGAAACAAGATAAAATGGGGAGGCGAGCTAGGACAAAAGGGTGGTTGAGTTCCCAGGCATGACGTAACTAAAATGTGCATATTGGATTCGAGCACCGTGCTGAAACAGTGAGTAATGAGGCAGAGCGGTGGCGGCCGCACGCCGTCTTTGCAAGGCTATTAAAAGCTGTCATGCTCGGTTGTTAAAAGGAATGGGGTCAGTTAAATGCATCTTGCTCCGCGCAGGTTTGAGAGAACTGTTCCCTTGGAAGCCAGGGAGGAACCTCCGTGTGGTGTGAGAAGGGATCTAGGGCCAGCCTCGATCAGAAGCAGCTAAATGTACACAGCAAGTTGCAATGCATTGCAGGTTGCTTGGTGGCGAGCTGTCCTGGCCTTGTTCTGCAGAGGGAGAGGGCAGTCCCCGCGGAGAGCCAGAGCATGGCTGGCAGGCAGGGCAGATGCTCCACCCACTCCGGAGGCTCCCTCTGTAACAGAAAGTTTGGGGGGTTCAGTTTAACACATCGAAAAGTCATAGGTTTAAACTTCAAAACCACTCAGACTGTGATTAGAGAGAAGTCTCAGGAAAGTAGTGAGGATTGGTCTTGCAGTTGTACCTTGATACCCAAGCATGAGCTATTAGGCCATAGTCTCAAAAGATGAGTGACACCTATGCCTGTAGTGGCATGAAGGTCACCAAGGGTCATTAGAAAGAACATGGGAATAGTGAAACATCTGCGTTGCATTTCCCAACTCAAACAGGTTGCTCACTGAGGTTTTATTTTCTTTTGTTTTGTTTTCAGAGGCCCCTTAAGAGAGGATTCCAATGACATATAAGTCTTTTTAAAATGTAGCTTACTTATTATGAAAAATGAGAAAATGCCATGGCATTCCAAGTCTTAATCATTGAGTATAAATTGAAGAGAGATTTTAACATTTTCCTAAGATTCCTGATGATTCCAGATCGACTGAAAATTGTGTAGTATCATATTGATTCTGCCCTTGCCCCAGAACCTCTTTCCCTCATTTTGACTTAAAAGTAAACATCTGTGCTCTTTTCTACATATTCATTCCTGCCATACTTTGTGAATGCTCCTTAGTGAGGTCATTGAGAGGATAGAGGTTTTATGAGGTATAAATGAGCAAGAAATCATACATAAAGAACTTAATTATAAGTATGACACACCTCTTATTAAGAAAGGGTATGAGGCCAGGGGCGTTGGCTCAAGCCTGTAATCCCAGCACTTTGGGAGGCCGAGACGGGCGAATCACGAGGTCAGGAGATCGAGACCATCCTGGCTAACCCGGTGAAACCCATCTCTACTAAAAAATACAAAAAACTAGCCGGGCGAGGTGGCGGGTGCCTGTAGTCCCAGCTACTTGGGAGGCTGAGGCAGGAGAATGGCGTAAACCCAGGAGGCGGAGCTTGCAATGAGCTGAGATCCGGCCACTGCAGTCCAGCCTGGGCAACAGAGCGAGACTCCATCTCAAAAAAAGAAAAAAAAGAAAGGGTGTGAGTATTCATAGGCTGAAATAAACAATTTTCAAATATATGTCAGTCACATGACACTTTTAGAAATTAAGAAGTCTTGGAGGCTGGGTGTGGTGGCTCACACCTGTAATCTCAACACTTTGGGAGGCTGAGTCAGGTGGATCACCTAAGGTCAGGAGTTCAAGACTAGCCTAGCCAACATGGTGAAACCCCATCTCTACTAAAAATGCAAAACATTAGCTGGGTGTGGTGGTGGGCACCTGTAATCCCAGCAACTCAGGAGGCTGAGGCAGGAGAATCATTTGGGCCAGGGAGGCGGAGATGCAGTGAGCCAAGATCACACCACTGTACTCCAGCCTGGGCAACAAGAGCAAATCTCCGTCTCAAAAAAAAAAAGTAATGGAGATTGAGATTAAATTAACTTAATTAAAGATTGGCAGCCCAGTGTACAGAGAGAGTGTGGCTTTGGAGTCAAGAAGCCCTGGGTTTGGATCTAGTCCACCCCATTTCCTGCAGAGTAACCTTAGGCGAGTTACATTCTTCGTCTGATTTTCAATTTCCACACTTACAAAAGGGAGAAGAGCGTTATCCACCTTCAAAATCTGTGGTGAGGATTAAATTAGCCTGCCTGTGCAAAAGTGCTTTCACACACCCCAGCCCAAAGAAGAAACTCAAAAAAAAAAAAAAATTGATATCTGTTTCCCTGACTTTCAAGAGCAAATCACCCACTCCACAGATTTTGCTGAGAAAACTGATCTCTCTTCAGAGAGAGGCATTTGTTATTAGAGCAGAATCATGAACTTTTTAAATGCTCTGATTAGGGTAAAATGCTCAGTAATGTATATGTTATATTTCTTGTGAGTATTTATGGCATTGTGTTTTACCTGAAGTAGCTATAGCCAAAAATTCTGATGAAGTATAAGTTTAAAATGTGATCCTCTAGGACAGGAATTGGCAAACCACGGCCAATGGGCCAAATCTAGCCCACTTCCTTTTTTTGTAAATAAAGTTTTATTGGAACACAGTCACACACATTCATTTGCAAACTGTCTATGGCTGCCTTTGCCCTACAGCAGCAGAGTTGAGTAGTTGAGTCAGAGAACCATGTGACTTGCACAACTTAAAATATTAACTATCTGGCCCCTCCGGAAAAGTTTTCCAGCACCCTTTCTAGGGGGAAAATATGTCTAAATTAAAAGGCACCATCTGTACAAATGCAAATTCCACAAGAACAGGATTAGGGCTTATTAAAAACTATATCTCCACTGCCTAGTAGAAGATGCCTTCAATAAATATTTGTAAAGTTAACAAATAAATGATTGAGCTCTCCAAAGAAGGGACCATTTTTTCACTGATTTTCAGGATAGACATGTTTTTGAAGAATTTGGGATCCATCAAAGTTTGGGCAATCAAATCACATATGAGATGCTCCAGAATAACATCCCACTTTTAGCAATCCAGGACTAAGCTTTTTGGCAAGGTTAAAATGGTTTCTGCAATAAAAGGAACTACCCCTGACTCACCTGCTTTGTAGGCACTAAATTTTCATAGATTTTTTTTAAGGCAAACTGTGTTTTTGGTTGCTGTTTAGTTTACTCATATGATGGAGAACAAACATGGCAATTCCACGGAGGTTGGGCTCCTATAAGAAAATCAGGGGCTGTTGGGCAGAGGAAGCACACGAATTTTGTCCTGAGCTCAACCCCCACCAATTGGCTGTAATTTTAACTGTCTGATAGGAGGCCATCAGAAACCCACTGCAGAGCTAGGCCAATTTAAGACTCTATTAAGAACCAGGTCAGCAGGAGAAGCCTATGTTCAAGATTATTAGTGCAGAAGCATAAGGTCAGCTCTCCCAGGAAAATGGGGAATAAGATTTAAGATAATCATGCCAAGAAAGTAAGCAGCTTGGAAGGCTACTCAGTTGCATCCCACGAAGGCCTCCTTTTGCCATTTTAATGGTTGTCTTTAAGAAAAGCCATGCCATGTCTTCAGATACTGTGTCATTTCTGGCAAGACCTCAAAAGGATATGAAAGCAAAACACAACAACTGCAATAAGCATGAGAGTAAGCCCAATAAAATGAGGAGGGTGGATATTTCAATCGATTTGTCAGTTTAATTTTACTAGCAAGCAAAACATTTCCAAACTGACAAGCAAATCGTAATGTAGTCCCCACAGAGTGAGGGTAAGCAAAAGAAAGGGTTCCTGAGATTAATGTCCCAGCAGCTGCATCCCCAGTTCGGTCTCCTAGGCAGTATGAATAATGGATGGACTAAAAGGCGAAATGCACAATAATGTTCTTTTATTAATGAAATGAAGACTATATGTGATGGCTAGCCATAAATTAAGAAAAGCAAAAAAGGAAAAGCAGTCCACATTTGCCTCTGAAAAATGCAGTTACTTAAATCCAATAATTACTGCCATGACAGAAAACATTGCCTCACAATGAAAATGAGTACATCTCTTGTGAATCCTGCAAGTGTTGCAGAACAGAAATATGTTTGGTCCATAGACTGTAAGGCCTATTGTTTGCTAAGAGAAAAACATAACCCATTAAGTAGATTGATGGTGATATTAAGCATATTCATAGAATTTCATAGGTGAAAGTTTCCCTAGGGATCATGCACAATAACCCCCCTTCAGTCTATGGACCTGGAAATTGGGGCTCGGTGTGGTTAGAAAACATGTCCAAGGTCATATAATTAGCTGAGCTAGGACAAAAAGCTAATTCTCCTGACTTCCACCTACTGCTGCTTCCAAGGGGATTAAACTTAAGCTACCAGACAAGACAAGCATTAGAGACGTGGGGTGACTCAGACTCTGACAAAATCTAAGCTAATGCTTCAATTCATGTTCTTGATTATTCCTGACCTTCCTCCTCTATGCTATGTTTTTCCTTTAACATTACAGACATACCAGATGGGTAGTTCATATGTCTTTATACGGAGTTTCCAAATTTAATGTCAGAACGAAGGATTTAAACTATCTGAGCACATGTGGAGGATACTGTCATTTCATTGTAACAGAATAGGCCACTGGCCAAATTCAGTAGATGTATCCTTTATGGGAATAAATCTGATAATAGGCAAGCACTGTCTTTTATTTATGTATGCCTGGTGTTATGGCAGGCACCAACATGACGGGGAGGGATTTCCCTAAGATTTTCAGCTACCACGTGTGCAACCACCTGAGTTGCTGAGGTAGCTGGCATTGTTTTACCATTCCTCTGTTTTCACACTTGATCTAGCATCTGCTAAGGGCTTTGTGATAAGCCAGGGCTTACAGTTCATGGTAGAAATATGCAGTGTTTCTTCTGGGTAGGACAGGTTTATATTAGTCCATTTCTCTATACCATTTTATTTAATCAACCATGTGTTCTCTCTTTACCAGCTTCCCCCAGGCCATCATTACTCAGCTCTCACCCAGTACACAGCGTGGCGGTCGCTATCATGCACATATTTGAAGTAACTAGGCTAGAGCTGCATCCTTGGTTACCACTGGTCAACTCCAGAATCTCAACAGAGTTCTTGCTTACCTCTAACCTGTGATAACTAGCACCAAAATGTGATAATGCACTCTTCAGAGTCTCTTAGGATCTCTTAAAGAAGTGGTAACTTACTAAGGAAACACTTGGGAATTCTACCGCAAGCCTATTCATGTAGGTTCCGACAAAGCTACAAATTTATATGAACAAAATAACTAATAAAATAATAAATCCATTAGGAACTCCTAAGTGTTCATGGAGCCTCAAGCCTATACCTGAGGACATCCTTAATTTACAAAAATAGGCATTAAGAAGAGACCCTATTTGCTTGATGTCTGGGGATTTTTTTTGTGACTGATAAAGAGTAAAGCTAGCCACACACACACACACAAAATCAAGTTGACTCTTGAGGACTCCCCCCTGACCCCACCAACAAAAATAGTACAGCTGCCTTTTAGAAGTGGTTGAAAGGGCTCAGAATCTGAAGTTGTGATGCAGGATTTCAGAGGAACAAATTATGTTTCAAATGCTTTTTTTCTTTTTCAGGGGCGGGGAAGACATTTTCAATTGGATTACATGTTTTATGACAATACTTTGTAAAAATTATATAATAGCCTATAGTGCTATTTCCTTGGTAACTTCATCTGTCCCAAACTGCATATCTGGGCTACCAAATTCATTTGGAAAAGATGAACTGCACCTATTTTAGAGTCAAGTTAATTTTGTGGCCACAAGCTTCTAAACATCATACGTTACAGTGTTTAGTATAATAAGAAATTAGACCGCAATAAATGCTTGTTGGATGAGTGAATTCGTAAGAGAATTTTAACTTTATCTGACATAAGAATTTGGTCATATTTGAAACATAAGTTATAGTCTTAAATATTGCCTCTTAATACTTTTAACTTCTTACTCTTTTGTGTTAGAGTTGCTTTGAATTCTATTTTTTGCTATTGTTATTATTCAGAAAGTATACAGTCCCCTAAAATAATGCTATATTAATTAAGAAGTATTTAATACACACTTAATATGTGCGCCACAGTCTACTAATCATCTGGAAAATGCAAAGAAGTTTCAAATTCTCCCATAGAATAGTTGGCAAAGTATTTGGGGAATATGCAAAGAAAAAAAAATAGAAGGTCAGTGTGCAATTAATTCCCAAAAGTTTGGTCAAAACAATTCTTGCCTAAGGAGTTTAGAAAGAAAAAATATGGTACAGAAGGTAAAATTTGATCAAGTCTTCAAGAATAAATAAATTGGCAGGGCGCAGTGGCTCACACCTGTAATCCCAGCACTTTGGGAGGCCAAGGCAGGTGGATCACCTGAGGTCAGGAGTTTGAGACCAGCCAGGCCAACATGGTGAAACCCCATCTCTACTGAAAATACAAAAATTAGCCGGGTATGGTGGTGGGTGCCTGTAATCCCAGCTACTTGGGAGACTGAGGCAGGAGAATCACTTGAACCCAGGAGGCGGCGGTTGCAGTGAGCCAAGATTGTGCCACTGCACTCCAGCATGGGCAACAAGAGTGAGACTCCATTTAAAAAAAAAAAAAAAAAAAAAGAATAAATAAATTTGAGTGGGCAGAGAGAGGAAGAGAGGTAATTTCATGTTGGCAAGTACCTTGAACCAAGAGGTAGATGTGAGAATGATTAAAGCACATTCAGAGATATATCAGTTTGGACTGTTTTTATGGCAAGTGAAGAAAACCAAAACCAAACTGACTTAAGCAAAAAAGGAAACATATTCTTTTACATAACCTGAAACGTTCACAGGTTGAGTCTGACTTCAGTGATGGATGGATCCAGCACTCAGTTAATGCTTGGTGTCTTGACATCTCCAGCCCTGCCCCCCTGTGTTGGCTTTAGTTTTGGACTTCACATGGTACCCAGGATGGGAGAAGCAGCTCCAGGCCTGCCAATCTCTCAAAATTGGGATTCATTATAAATGTGAAGTTCCAGCAAAAGTCTTACCATGTCCTATTGACGGAGTCGGGTGCCCATCTTGGGCCATTCATGGATATTGGGGAATGCAGTAAATTCAGGCTTACTCCTGAGTCACAAGCCCACCCCAACCCTACTCCCAGAGATAGGAGTAGGGTCAACTTCGTTGGAATCAGGAATGTGGGAGTGAGGAGGTATCCAAAGGGAAATTAAAGTAGAGTTAACCATAGGCAGAGTAAACAGATGCTGTGCTTGAAAATCAAGTGTCCACTAAAGGAAGACAATGACTCTACTTATGCCATAGGATCATTTTCAGTAATAATAGGTACTACCCCCTGGAAGTTTTTATTGGAAGCACATTGCAAAGGCTAGGCCAAGGAAAGAAATTGGGCTTTATGAGGAGCTGTAAATAAATTAATTGGACCTTGTGGAAATTGACTTGACAGCGGTGTGCAGAATGGACCAGAAGGTGGGTGCTCCAGAGAGAAGCAAATCACCTCTATTATATTTTCTCATATTTCAAAAGCCACAAAGTTTTGGAAGAAAGAGAACCAGATCGCCTTCATTGTTTCCCATCTTTCAAATGCCACAAAGTTCATAGAGTGTCTACTGTGTGCTGTGAACTGTGGAAAACACAGAGACCATATCCAAGGCTTGACCTTGGTCCTCCAAAGAGTCTACAATGTGGTAGGGAAAACAGTTAATTAGGGTCAATTATGGTGCAGGCAGGATGAACAACAATAACAGTACTAGATTGTCATGGAAATAGAGAAGAAAGAAGTTCCGAAAATACTTTCTCTAAGCAGAGTGGGCGGGGGCCGAGAAGGAGAGACCTGTGGGCAGTGATGCCTTCTGGAACATCTCTGAGAGCAAGTCAGTTGGGAGTCCTCAGTGCTGGTTTGAGAATATTATGAGGACCTGAGGGGTAGAAAACTGCACCTCTGTCATCAGACTCAGGTTTCCTTAGGAGTTTATGAGCGTCAAAATTCAGAATGTGTTCACGGGATTGTCCACATGGTGGATCCTGTCTGCTTCTACAAAGAGAAGTTTCTCTGATCATCAATGTGGAGAAGCCACTGTCTTTTGGCCTTTGATACTACCTGTGGCCGATGTCTTTCCCTAGCTCATGCTGGCTGGGAACAGAGAAGGGATGAGCTTGTGGGAGTGCAGTGACTTTAATTTATCATTTCAATAAACTTCAGAGTAAATGGGAAGACACTGCTTGGGCTTTGCACAGGAGAAGATTGAGTTCTGTTCCTAGTTAGCAATGCATATGGGCAAGTCTCTCCACATGCCTAGGCCTCAGCGTCCCTGCCTGTAAAGACAGAGCATTGGACAAAAATGCTTTATAAACCCTCATTCAACTCTAAGAGTCTGCAAATCCAATAGAGACAACCTTGAACCACTTATTCCATGACACATGCCCATGACCATGATACATTTCCAAGAATAAGTGTCATGAGCATCCTGGGGATCCATGCACCTGAAAGCTCAGGAGCCTTTGTGCATGAGGCCTTATCTACAAAGGTGAACATTTAGAAAGCTGCTGACTAGGGAAATCTGTAGGAGTGGCCAGAACTGACTGCTTCAACAGGGACAGGGCAAGGGCTTTCTAGGCAGGACAAGTAAGGAAGAGAATATGATTGTGCTTATAAGGATTTGCAGAAATGAAGGTGAAAATGAGGGTGAGGGGACCATCCAAGCATGGGCTCAACATTAAGTGCCACTGGCTTCTGCATAAACTGAATTACAGTATTTGTGGAGAATGGTGGGAGAATGGTGTATTTCAGTGGCTGCAGCTAAGAGTGTGAAGTACTGAGTGGATAATGGGGAAATGAAGTAAATATCAAGAGGGCGCCAGTGACACTAAAGGAAGGAGGGAAAGTACTGAGTTAAGTTCTAACGTGGGCTTTGTGCACATTGCTTTTCTATAACCTGCAGTTATTTGATTTTAAAACAGTATCTTACATCAAGTTGTAAAGAAAAGAACACCTTACATTCTGGGAGTCTTGGCTGTTTAGAAAGCATTTGCACATCCATTTCTACCTATAGCAACTCTATGAGAGTGGAAAGGTGCTCCTTATTTAAAAGATGAGAAACCTGGGTGAATGGTCAGCAATGGACAGAGTGGGACCCAAAATCCCTGACGCAAAATCCCTGACAGAGTGGGACGCAAAAACCTGATGTGCTTTTCTTCCCCACATCTGACTGCCTCTGTTCACAATTCATTCCAATGCCAATGACTTTTTTCTTTCTCAAAGAGGTAGAAATAGAAAGATTTCTTATGACCAAGAGGTGTTTATATTACTCTTGGATTAACTACAAAATGCTTTTTATGTAAGGCAGACTAAATAGATGTCTGTTTTTTTTTACAAACATTCAACTCTACACAAACAGAACATTTCAGTTTGCTTTGAAAGCAAAATACCATGTGTTGTAACTTTACAATGTTTTAAATAAAGTTAGGAATTTGGGTTTATGACACTGAAAATGTCATAAAATCAATAGGTATAAGACTAACAACTATATGAGCGTCCTTAAAAATTCAACAAGTAGAATCAAAGGTAGACGTTTCAGCAGACCAGTTACTGAATCATTGTATTAACAGTCTAGTGAGACAAGAAGTGAATTATTGAAGTTTATCTTCCTCATTGGTTTGTAACACTGTTCATTCAGTGGGTGGATAGTTTCTAAAGTAGAGCAGTTCAGCCTAACGAAGCCATTTACTGTACTGGTTCTACACACTGCCTCTCTTATCTCTTTATTACTTCATTTTGGAACTTTGATTGGCCTATTTTAGATCTAAGATTGCCCTAATGCTATACTGCAGTTGTATGAGGGGCTTAGTTTTCGCTTTGTTCTCAGAACCAGGCTGGCTATAAATTTATCTCTGTTCTTTGAAGGAGCTAACAGTAAATTTTCAGGAGGAAAAATGGTGGCGTATATCCCCATAGAGGAAAAGTAATCTCTTAAAAGCAGAATAACCTCCAGGCTACATCCTTTTAAAGAGGGATTTTCAAACAAGAACGCCTTCAACTTTTATATGCGTTCTATATTTTTCTTCAGACCTCATACCTACTCTTCTGCTTTCTGTGTAAGGTTTCTCTGTAATGACCCCATTTTCCCCCACACCCATTAAATCTGTGATGAAGTCATGCTGTCCCCCATTCTGATGTCATGATAACTTCCAGAGCTACAGGCAGATAGCACATCCGGGGACTCATCAGAGGTCTCCTCAGGAAATTGAGGCATAGAGACTGGGAGTTGGAATACCTACAAAACTGAATCTCAGTTTCATAAATTACCACCTACTACGATGAAAATGAACTTTGTAAAGTGAAATCCGTGGGAAGGTTTCCACTTGGTTTAATTGCATTCAAAGCAGTGTTCAATTTCAGGCATTGGTTTCATTAAAATTAAACCAATCCTTCCCAGAAATTCATCCACGCTCCCTCATCAACAGATAATAAGATCATTTAGAGTGAGGAGGTGCTAAAAGAACAGGATGAGCCGTGGCTCCGTTTCCATGTCTGACTGACAACTTCATCACCTTTCATCTGTATTATGCAGCTACCCGAGCTGCATGTTAACTGAAGTTGCCCAAGGGGGGTTTTTACACACAGGACTCAGGCACCCCTTTTCAGAGAAGATGGGGGTGTCCTCTGGCTAGCCTAGGAGCCACCAAGGGTAAATAAATGTGGAGCTAGCAAAAGTCTGGGGAGGGGTGGGGAAGGGTCAAACCCAGTACACCATCCATCCTGCCTGTGCCTGCAGCTGTCATGACCAGGTCCCTTAAAGACCTGGATTTGTGGGGAGCAGAGGGCTCCCCGAGAGTGGTGACTGTCAACAAAAAGTGTGCCATGATGGACAGGTGAACTTGGCCAGTGTATTTTTTCTGACCTCAGAAAGTTCTAGAAAGAGTTTGTTTTACCATTTCCCTCGCCCTAATTGTCCTCTTTCTCATTTTATGCCCCTGCTAGACCACCGCTCTTGATAAGGAGAGGCAGGTTTTCCGACGAAGACGCAACCAGGATGTGAGGAGCCGGTACAAGGCGCAGCCAGCTCCTCCCGAACTCAACTCGGAATCGGAAGACTACTCCCCAAGCTCCTCCGAGACTGTTCGCTCCCCCAACTCGCCCTTTTAATAAGACCCTTTTACTCAAAGTCCTAGCTTAACCCTTTGAGACTCTGAGATTTTTTTTCCCCAAAATTTGTGTAAAACAGTTTCATCTGATCTATCTAGCGCTCAATGCTTGAATGGCAGAACTGAAAGTGTTTTCAGGTATCTTTGTAGCGGTTTCCCTTTACTGAATGAGATGACACATGGTGATTGTGAAGATGGTAATTTGCTGCTAATAGAGTCCTCAAAGGGTTAAGGCCAATTTGCAATTTTTTTTTTTTAAACTTAGAAGCAATGAATGTTTTCATCAGTCAAGCTAGGATCTGCAGTATGTAATATAGCACTTGTTAACCCTCTGAGTGCATAGAATTTTATTGAGAATTCTTGTTGGGGAATTTTTCAGGTCTTTGGATGTATACACACATGTTTCTTGATTTTACTGCAGATCAAGGGGTGTTGTTAGATGCTGAAATGTCCAGAAAAGAAGGACATTTAGAATGATATCTTGTTTGTCCTTTTCTGTGGGTTTAGAACATGGCAGGTTTATAACTTCGACACACACACTATTCTTTCTTCTTCACAATCCTATTCAGAAACAGATTTTTTTTTTTTTCGTTAGAGATATGACTGTCAGTTGCAGTGAGTTCTGCATCCCAAGTGGAGGGAATTGGGTTTGTGGCAAAGAGTTTGACCCCAGAAATAGATGGTGCCCCCCCAAATTGTCTCCACATGAAGATGTACTGATGACGCCCCAGAAATGCTGCTTCCATATCAGCTGCTGCTAGCGCCAGCGCAGACTCTCAGGGAGTCACCATGGCTTGTCTTGTGCTTGGTGAGTGAGGGTCTCTCTACTCAGTGTCAGACATCTACAGGAAAGAAACAACTGGTGGAAAAGAGCAATAAATTGCCCGGTGCTCTGCAGGGCTGGAATTTCAAACAGTAAGAGGGAATAACATCCTGTGCTTTTTCTCACCTGCTTCCACGCACCGTGGTCATCACTGTGCAATCTACATCTAGTATGAAATCCACACATAGGAGAGCTGGGGCACAAGGGGCCTGGAGGCAGGTGCTTTGCAAGATGGCTGAGGAGAAAGCACACTGGGAACACAATCCAGAATGTTCTAACGATAAGTTTTCAGTGAATAAACCACTGGCAAGACAATTCCATATGCACCTTTAGGTTACCTATATAGTCTCCCAGGAAGATCAGGATGAAAGACCTAGATGATATCCCTGAGGATAAAACCTCCATCTCCTAAAGTGATTTTTTTTTATACCACTGTCTTTAGCTGTCCAGGAGGTCATAGTGTTTTTTCTGTCTTTGGGCCAAGTCCTGTCTGAGACCTGTATTTTCACTCCTGTCACCAAATCGATCTCCCTAGTGCAGAGTCTCCAGGCCTGAGTTTCTTCTGGAACAGATTCCATTTTAGAATGGGGATTTGCAGGTTCTGTGCATCACCGCAGTGCTCAGAGAGGATTCTCCTGGCGTGTCTTAGAGGCAGGTGCCCAACTCAAATGTGCTCCCAAGGTTTGCTGGGCTCTGGGATCCATGAGACAACCAGGGAGGGATACCTCATGATGTTTGCATCTGGTGGCTGAACAGTACCTATGTTCTCTGTGTGAATATATTTTAATACCTGAGAGTCTTAAAATTTGTGAACAACGTTTCTATAGTCCTTTATTTTCAAATGCATGTTGATCTTCACTTGCTGCATTTTTACTCTTCAACCCTGAAACTATGGTCTATATTAATATGGATTTTTAAATCACATGTCATTACTTTTGCAACACCATGTCCAAAATTTTTTCTCCTTTACATTTAGGTTCATCTCTGTGGTCTGTGTTGTCCTGACATGTAAACAGCATATTATTTATTGAGGTTTTCTTTTCCCCCTTTTGGAGCATCTAGAAGCGATAACACACAAAATCACAAAGTAGCATAAATTAGTAAATTAGTTGAGTTGTTTTTTGGGGGGAGGTGGGGGTAGGGGGCAGAGAACACCAGAAAGAGTGTTGGTGTGTAGGTAGATTCCATATTAATGAGGAACACTGAATTAGTTGGAAATTGTTGCTTTCTCTAGAAATATAAAGCAAAGCACTATTCCAAGGCTACGGAGTAGCTCTACAGCCTGGCCTCAACTCTAAAAGTATGAAGAATGCAATGGGCAGAGACCTACCTGCAGTGGACTGTCATTTTCCTTTCTTTCTCTGAATTACTGCTTTTTCTGTGGGCATTAACTATATTGCTACAGCATCTAGTGTACTGAGCCTGCAGTGCATGGCTCAGGCCTTTTCCCATCAACGTCTAGGGGGACTCTGGACTGTGTGAAGCTAGGGAGTGTTTCTCAGCACACTGCAGAAGGGCAGCTCAGAAGAATGCAAGGCCCATTCAGCATGGGGATCCCAGCACATCACTGTAGAATTTGAGTGATCTATGCTGAATAAAGAGTGGAATGTGACCAGTCAAGTAATCTTGAGTAATCAGATGGAATGCAATCTTTCTAACATGAAGCTACCAAGATCCTGAATGTCAGAGATGTACTCAGAGGGTTAACAGACAAGCACAAGGCATGCTGACTACATTGGTGTATCCAGATTGCTTTGCTTTTAGCCAGTGCTTTCTAATTTTTTTCTCGACATTCTTGGGATAGTTCAAGTTTGAAATAATTAAGTGGTGGTGTTCTTTAAGGAATTTCTATAACGAAATTGATCTTATTTTTGATTTCACTTATCATAGAACAAATATGTATCATTATGGCAGTGTATCTATGTAATTATCAATTTAATCATCACCACAAGTGTTTCCATATTTTTTCCCAAGTATTTAATATAGCTCTCTTATGGTGGTGGCCTGGTGATGGGGACCATCTTTCTTTTACTGACACATGACCAACCATATGGTATTTTCAAGGGAATTTTAAGATTCATCTTTTCAGTTTGATAGTAGACTAGCTAAGGAAGAACTCTTTCATTACTTGCATCGTGTAAATCATCTCTGTAGACATGTGTTCATATTAATGAACACATTTTTTCTCAACATTGTAGCAGAAATCATTTTATTCGTCATGATCAATGAATATGTGATTTGCTCCAGATCATTAGAAGGAAAAGTAAGATTTCAGTCATCAAAAATGTTTTTACCGTAGCCCTCATCTAACTTACACGTGGTGCATATTAAAATAAACAGAGAAAAAAAATGTGAATAAACTACTGAAAACACTTGGTGTTTTGTGTTCAATGAGACCTTCCTGCAACCTGCTCCCCATGGGTGGCAGTTAACAGGCCCATCAGATATTGTTGAAAGAAAGCAATATATCCATGAATGAAGGCTAAAATTGCAATCCTTTACCCTTTGAGGCATATTTCAGTTGAAAACAAAAAGAAAAGAAAATTTGACTTAGAGGGTCACAGAGCTCCCATATGACCAAGTCTCAAGCACATTAAATCATGGTTGTTTACTGGCCAAGGGCGTCCATTAGACAACTCTATCCCTTGCGCCGAAGCTCAATCGTGCTGGGGGAGAGCTTTCTTAATATTACTGTGTTGCTCCTAGCCCTTCTCTGGGTTAGGATCTGTCAGCATTTCTATGATAAACTCCAATTCTCAAAGGTTTTTAATTTGACCATAAAAATGTGCCCCAGGCTGAAGCTTGCTATACAGGGCTGTACCAGAGTGAAGGTTTACTTCCTTCTCTTTCCAACTTCTTCCCCATTCTCCGAAGAAAAGAACAACAAAAAAATCTGGTATCGTCCCTCGTTAATAGTGATTTCAGAATTTTGAAAAGCACCAAAATCCAAGATGGTAGTTTTAATGTAGTTACCCATTCGGATACGTTTTTTAAATTTAACGGGTCACCTGGCGTATATTGTAGATAACATATCTTTTCTATAATTTGTAAGTCAATAATTTTTTTAACTGCTAGATGATATTTTTTGGTTTTTTTGCCCAAGGATTTTAAAAGACTTGAAGTTGGTCAGTTCAAAACTCAGATTTTTCTACATATTGTCTGCCATGCCCATCAGGAGTTTGGGAAAAATATTCTCACACAGACCCTTACTTTGCATGCAGTTTAGAGGGTCAGATATGTGCTTCTTCTGGGGATAGAGATTTCCTTAATTGTCAAATTTCATGGAGCCATTCTAGTCTGTTGGGAAAAATAGTGATTAAAAGCACTTCCAAAATTAACATTTTTGACAATTCAGATATGATAAGAAGCAGAGGAAAATAACACACTTTACTCTTTTCTTGCTTAAAGGCAAACAAATCAGTGAAACTTGAGGACACACTAAACATTTGATAACTGCAAACGTGCTTTAAAAATTGGTTCAATGGTGCTTATACATGAAACAGTAACAAATGGGGTTCCTAGGACTGTCAGAAGGAATCTTTAGTTTGTATGTAATTACATACTAGAGGAGGAGGTGCTTTTAAGCCTGTCTTTTATTTTTAATCATCTCAAATATGCAACCATTCATCCAGTAACATTAAGGGTCGTAAACCGGTGGGAAACAGGAAATTCAATGGAGAGGCTTAAATGCCTCTGGTGAGAGCGGGGGGTTTTTGTTTGTTGTTTGTTTATTGCTGGGCTTCAACACTGAGCATCATTTCTGTGATCAAGTTTCTAACTGGCATGTGTTTTGATCATGACATTTACCATATCTTGCCCATACAGACAAATGAGAGATCTAGTTTAATTTTTTTCCCTGAAGAAAGAGCACTCTCTAAAATTAAATCATACCTGTAAATTTCTTCAGTATTTGTTTCTGTTCAATGAAATTGAGGCCCTTGATGTTGCTTTAATGTAAAGGTGTCTATTTTTGTCTGTGATATACTTTATTAATTTAAAGTAAGTAATAGTTCTAAAGTCTTCACTGTTGCTACTAAGAGAAAATAGAATTTTAAAGGTGATGATAAAGATGCTATAATGTCAGTTCATTCCAGTCCAATCAAATGTAGTGAGAAAAAGTCCTTGAATAGTTCTCTAGGGACAATTTCTCACTTGCCATTGACATTAATCTTTGGTGTATTCTCAGAAAAAAATAAAAAGAAATTGAAACTGGTCCAAGGTTATAGTCATATCCTCGATAACTTTTGAAAAAAATTTTATTAGGAAATTAATACTGGCCTTTTTCATTCTGGCTGAAAGAAAATTATTAAAGGATTAGTTGAGTGTGAAATTAGATAGTATTTTGCTCATACATACTAAAAAGGTGGGTAGGACTTGATGCATTTAAACAAGTTTCTGAAAGGTTTCAATTTGACTCAAGAAAAAATTCAATGTTTCCTTTAAAAATACTGAATTTATCACTTGCTGCATGGATCAGATGACACAGGTTAATCTTTGATTTTCAGAATCCTAATGAAATAACTTTGGAACAATTTGTATCCTTAATTAAAGGTGGAATGAGATCCAATTTCCCCCCTAATCCTTCAGTTTAAGCTAATACATGTAGGTTAATGTGGAATGAAATCATCTGTGATATAGTATGTTCATTTATCAACTGAGCTTTTTTGATGTTGCCTGTTTTTATGTAAAACATGTTCTTAAAGTTAATAAAACAATAGTACTTGGTGTATGAACTACTACGTAATACCTTGGCTACAGGATACACTCCTTAGTTCATTTGCCATGTTGGAGTAAAATTTCATCTTAGTTCAATTCATAATTGACACATTCAGTCCACGAAGGAATAGCCCAGCTGTGTTCTTGGGGGGAATTCTCTCTATGCAAGGCTTTAAAAATTAGTCATGCGGTCAGAGTGTAGCTTTCCCACATGTCCTCCGTAGCACAGTGTGTATTTCATGAGCATAATTCAAAAACAGCTATTCCAAAAATGTCCCTTTTCATATATTACCTTCCTGCCTGGGCCACTGACTTGGATGAATACAAATAAATCAAATACCATTCAGCCCTATTTTATCCTTCTACCTACGTGCACAGGATCTCCAGAGAAGGGCGTTGTTTTATCCACTAACCTGTAATTAGCTGCCATTTTTGTAGCAATTTCCCATTAGGCATTCCATGTGTAATATTGACCTTAGAGAAAATTGCAAAACCTTACAATGGATTTAAGTTCTTTCCTACTGAGCTTGTCAATGTTAGGAGATTGAAAAGTCAGCCAGCAAAAGTGACTGCAGGTTCCCTGGTGTCCTATGAAGGTGCCAGAATATCTCCAAGTGCTTGTAAAATTAGCAGTCACCTTCCCTGCCGTCCACAGGCTGCTGCCGCAGCTGCTGTTCTCCCTTTTGCTGTACTGTCGTGAAGTCACTAGGTCCTTTCTAGACTCTCTGGCAACTGCTGGGAAACAATAGCTAAAGTGATTACTTCCTAAAGACCATTACCTTGTTTTACGAGGCTGGCAGCTCTGCCAAAAACCTGCCATCGAAAACCTGGGCCTGGGTGTGAAAGCCTCAAGCACAAGCCTGGGATTGGAGATGATAAAATTGCCACATATGGGAATTGGGAAAGAAGGACCTTCCACAACTCCTGGCCCTTTGGATGGGTAGTGGGCAAGGTGGCACTCATTATGCACAGGGAAGGCGGTCCTGGAAATGGAAGTAACTGGGTAACAAACACAAAACAGGTATAGGAGCATCCTGGAAATGTTCTTATAACATTTCCTAAATGGAAGGAAAGCTGTGTTCTTCCTTAGAAGGTAGCCTGCTCCCCCTCACTACCGTCCCCCCAGCTCCAGGAGGAGCACCAGGGGAAGACGAGAAGCCACACCCAGCCAGCTGGACCGACCAAATCCATGCTGGCCATCAGCACAGTGACAGATGTCCCAGCCAGCTTGCCTGCACTTCCAAATCATTCATTTAAATGTTTCTTGAGCGAGTGCCAACAACATGGAAGGCACTTCATTTGAGCCTAGGAAAGAGAAACTTCGTTCTCCATGTTTATTTTCACTATAGATCAGAAGACTTTAAAGACAGGAAAATATATCTCAAGCTGGAAGGCTTGCCATTTCTTCTGAGACTCTTAGTCCAGGGTTCAGCTGATGTACACACCCACATGTAGCAAGTCCTTGCATGTATGGCAACTTCCAGCGTCTAACTTGAGGCTGTGTGTCTACCATCTGCCTGTTCGATGGTACATGCACCCCATGGTACTCTTGGCTTGACTCCTGGGATCTGAGCTGTAAGGCTTTCCCAAGTCCTCTCTGCCATCTCTAATTATTGTCATGCACTAATATTGCACTATGTCCACTAACCCAGCAAGCGTTAGCAAGGACCTACGATGGGTGATGTACTGTGGAGGCTGAGATAAACAAGCCACAATGCCTGTTCTTAAGAATTTCCTTCTAGTGAGAAATCTTTTACCCTGGATGTTTACAGGTTGGGACGACTCATTTATCACTCACAGATGGCAGAACTCCAGTTTGTCAGGGGCACAGCATCACTACCAGCCTGAGACTGGCTCTCAGCATGTGGAGACCGTGCGGGCTGCTTGCAAGCCAGCCATCAGTCACATGCAAATACACTTGTGGCCCACTCTATTACAACAATTCAAATGTCAACCTCAGTAAACCCCTAGAAGGAAAAAGAAGGAGAGAGGAAAGAAAAGAAAGAGAAGGAAGGAAGGGGGAACAAAGAAAGAAAGAGAAGGAAGGAAGGAAGGAAGGAAGGAGAAAGGAAAGGGGAAGGAAGGAAGGAAAGAAGGAAGGAAAGGGGAAGGAAGGGGGAAGGAAGGAAGGAAGGAAGGAAAGGGGAAAGAAGGAAGGAAGGAAAGAAGGAAGGAAGGGGGAAGGAAGGAAGGAGAGAGAGAAAAGAAAGAAAAAGAAAGAAAGGAAAGAAAGGAAGGAAGGAAGGAAGAAAAGAAAGAAAGAAAGAAAGAAAGAAAGAAAGAAAAAAGAAAGAAAGAAAGAAAGAAGAAAGAAAGAAAGAAAGAAAAAGAAAGAAAGAAAGAAAGAAAAGAAAGAGAGAAAGAAAGAAAGAAAAAAGGAGGAGCGAGAAAGAAGGCAAGGAGGGAGGGAGGAAGGGAGCAAAGGAGGAAAGGAAGAAATAAAGGCTGAAGAGACAAAGTTTCCACAGTCTTAAAACTGGGGTACCATTTGGAATGTTTAAAAGGAAGGGAAATATCAATGTCTCCCAATGTGTGTTCCTCAAAACCAGTCCTGGGAGATGCTGTGTGGGAATCATGGAACACACTTTGGTATGAGTTTGACATGGGACTTGATCTCCTCCACATTTTCCATCCATGCGTACAGTCTCCCTGTGACAGGGTGAGTGATAATAAGATGGTATCAATGGCTCTATCCATGCATTCTTGTTGGAAGCAGGAGGTGGAGGCTTTCCCAAGAATCTTCTAATTCTCACACGTCATTATCCATTCTTTCCCGGACTTTCAAAATTCTCTTGGAGAACCTATTCTCCACCACCTGGAAGGACATACCCTGAACCTGTACTACTAAAAGGAATTTTAGCCTGGGGAAGCCCTCCCCGACACCTCCCTCCCCATGCCCTCCCCACCATCTATCACGTAGGAGAGTCATCTGCTCCCACCTCCAGCAAGTTCCTGTCATATGCCCCCGTCCCTCTGCTGGATCTGGGGCCACACAGCAAAAGCCCTAACCACTGCCTCTCCCACACTCACGGGCCTGTGTGAGAAAGAAGTAAAGAGTTGCCGTCCAGCATGACCAGGGTCAAGACGGAGGAATGCCCAAGACAGACACGCGGGATCACTTTGGAAGGTTATCTAACTGCCATGGGCAATCAGAAGCTTTCTGAAGAAAGTGTCCCTGAGAGAGGGCCTCAGAGATGAGCAGGAATCAGCCAAGAGAAAGAGGAGGAAGACATTCCAAGCCATGGGAACAAACGGTGCAAACACAGAGAACACAGAGGCGCTCAGAATCTGCGAGATGGAGGCTTCAAGTCAGCCCCAACGAGGCCAGGGTAGAGTCCAGTGAACTGGCCCATCTCCTGGCTGTGCGAATGTGCTCAGGATGGGGTAGGCAGCTGTAAAAATGAAACGGTGCCCAATGCCAGGTCCCAGGGCTGGCGAAGGAGGAAGTGGGGCAGGGAGGATGGCTTTTGAGGGAGCACTAGAGATCCCAGGCCCTTCTGAAATACTGTGGGTTCCCATTGCTCCTTCACAGCAATAGCAGAGGGCCACCTCCTTGTGCAAACAAAGGAGCTAGCCGTGGGTTAATCCTTTCCTAATGCATAGAACCTCCTGCTCACAAAGCTTATTAGCTCACCGCTCACGGGGAAAACCTCGTTCTCTCCTATGTTGTTCTGAGAAGAGGGAGAGACAGAGAGGAGAGAGAAATCCACTGACCCTGAAAATATTTCCCTCCCTCCTTTTTCCTGGACAAATCCACATTGTCACCTTTCCCTTGCAGCAGGACGATAATTTATGGTCCACCTGAGACAGGTTTTGTTATTCCATCAGAATTACCTATTAATTTGCTGGATTCTTCTGATTAAGCAGTGAACTTGTCAGCGCGGCTGGCTCATCGTTCAGAATATGAAATATCCTTTCATTTTCAACAAGTAAATCAAAGTCCAAACCAACCTAGACATTTGCAATTTCTTCTCTTGACATAGTCTCCTCTGTTCCTACTGTCTCAGATGTTCCATTTTTAAATAACATTTTCTAAGTTCTCTGCTATCTTTCTGAGCAAGCCTTTTTTTTTTTTCTTCATGAAAAGCTCCTATTATTTCTGCTTACTTTATAAAGGAAGGTAACAGTTCACTTTGGTTTCTTAAATCGGAAAACTGAAAGTGTTCTGCTCAGGATGGAAGGGAAGCCTCATCTTAACATATTTGTCTGCTGATTTGCTCAAAGGACTTCTCCTGCCTTGTGATTTTGTGGGTTCTCCTGAAATGCCCACACTTCAATATGCTTTTCTGCAAAAATCTTGCTGAGAGGTATGTGTGGCTTAATCCTGCCGCCTCTCAGGGTCTTCTTACAACAGAGTGTTCCACTCTCAGTATGTTTCATCAGAAAAAAACCTGATGAAAACCCAGCAAGGGGAGAGAAACAAGGAGCACCTGTGTAACCCGAGTCTCCCCAATGCCCGCAGATGCATTCAGAAGGGTGGAGACAGCCGAGAACTCTGGCCCTGGATGATCCAGCTGCCAGAGCGATGTCTGTTCACTGCTGGGCTTTAGCTATCTTCAGGATCGGTGGATCAGAGCTTCTACGGCCCCTCCTAAAACCAGAGTCCAGGGAGCAGTGGGTGCCCTTGCGCCTAAGTGATCACTCCCATTAGTCACACTCTGAGGATTGTCCACCTCAGCTCTGTCTCCAACCTGTCAGCAGGACTTGCTCTAATGTATAGAAACTTTCCAGGCAAAAGAGAGACCAGGGTCTCACTGGGCCAAGCCAGGCCCTAACTGCTGACAACCTGCCTCCTCCTAGCGCCTCGTTCCACTCAGCTGTGTTTTAGCAAAAACAGCCAGGTAAACCACTGGCAGTCCAAGTTCAGTCCCTGGCCTTAACCTGCTGTCCTCCCCAGAGGCACGTCCACCACCTGAAATCCATGTAGCTTCTCCACCATAAGCACTCATGGTCTCACCTCCCCTTAATGTGGCTCTAAATCCAAACTGGCCTCTGGGCAAACTCTGGGCTTGGCCACCTCTGTGCCTCTTCAAGTCTGGAGATTTGGGAATGATCCCCAAAGTGAACTTTCGCAGTAGGGACCACAGGCCCCTATGAGAGGACCAGACACCATCTGGAGGAAGTCAGAGCAGAGCTGGCAGGCAGGCTGTTGGCTCTTCTCTGTCCTGCAGGTCCCAAGGATGCCTGAGAGAAGCTTTGGAGCTCAGACCCTGCACCGCGCTGCTCCTGTGTTTCCAAGTTTCCCACCGCACAGCAGCAGCTCCCGGTGCCATTGCTAGAGTTTCCGGCCGAGTCACTGCCTTGTTATCCTGAAAGTACACGTGTATGTGTGTGTGTATGTGTGTAAGTGTGTAGG
>NW_012104488.1:3357976-3361441 GCF_000951045.1 Mandrillus leucophaeus
TAGGTGTGTAGGAGTGTAGGTGTGTATGTGTGTGTGTGTAGGTGTAGGTGTGTGTGTAGGCATGTGTATAGGTGTATGGGGTGTATGTGTGTATGAGTATAGGTGTGTGTGTAGGTGTGTAAAAGTGTATGTGCATATAGGCATGCATGTATGTAAGCGTGTGTGGTGTGCACAGGTGGTTATGTGTGTGCATATGTGTGTTGGTGTGAGCCAGCATCATGACACCCTGCAGCCAGCCCGCCAATGTGGGCAGCCTCCCTGTTCCTCGGCGTCTGCCATCTTCTGTCCTCATAACCATCAGCCTCTCCCACAGTGTCAGTCTTAACGGCTGACTGTAACTTGGGACCTCGTTCCCGGCCAGCACTGGCCTCCTAGAGCTCTATTTTCTCTCCTCTATTGCCTTCCACTTCATCATGCCACACAAACAGGGAGGCAGCTGCGGTAACTTTAGATTTGAGTAGTCAGCCTCCAAAGTCCTGCTGTAAATCAGGAAGGCACGGTCTGGCACTTGGAGGATGAGGCGTTCCTTTCTTCAATAAAAGTTACGATATTTTCTAGTTGAAGGGGGCAGTTTCTTGTCTCCCAGCCTTTCCCCAGATGCTGATGCCCTTCAGAGATATCTGATGTGAAAGGCTGCCTGCTGGCTATCGGCATCTTAAAAATGTTTACGTGTGAAATCACCAGACCATTATCTTTCTCCCACACGAGGCCCAGCTTTAACAATCAGCCAGTTGCCCTCTGATATTGACTTTCTTTCTTCCTGCTGGTTTGGCTGACAGTAAACGCCTGCTGGGAAGGCCCTCACCCGCCTCTGGAGAGCTGAGAAGCCTGCTGCGCCCCTTATCTGTTGATGTGGATACATCAATGGGGTCACGGGAGGGAAAGGACCACATCTGTAAGTATAAGCAGAGACTCCATTTGTGCAGAATTCTGAGGGCAAGAGTTTGAAATTCCCCTTCTTTTGGGAAGCCCTAGATAGTCCTTCATTTGGTTTCAGCCACACCTGCAAGCTGAGTATAAACTAGGGCTTCCAACAAAGAGAATTCGAAAGCTCACAAATCAAAGCTAATTCAGTCCAACGTGGTCCTCCTGGCAGCTAGCCACGTAAGCAGAGATCTCTTCACAGAGATCAAGCAGCTGGCCATAAACATTCTCTAAGGACGCCAAGCTAAGACCACAGGTCACCAGTGAGGATGCAAGTGAGAATATCATTGGTGCTTTGATACCTCCCAGGGGCACACTCACAATTTGCACTCAGGAGTCTGAACAGTGTGATGTATCTGCTTAGAGCATCAGGTTCAAAGTCTTGTATGACAGGGAACATGGCTGATGAGAACATTGTGGGGACTTGTATGTTATATTAAATAATGAAGAGGGTTGTAGGCAAGGCATGACATGCTCAGGTGGATATTTTGAAAAGATGACTCTGTAAAGAGAATGGAAGGTTGTTTGAAAGGAGACAAGCCTGGCAAGTTGAAAACCAGTTAGGAGACTTTTGTAATACTTTGGGAAGAGATAGTGACATCCTAAAGTGGACAGTGGAACTAGAGATGAAGAAGAGGAAATGCACCAAGGAAATATTTGAGAGGCCAAATCGATCAGTACAGGTTCATTATTTTACTTGGGTGATACGGTGGGTATGGTATGACCAGCAGAGGCGGGAAGGGAAAGGTGCAGCATGTTTATTTGTGTGTATGTGTTGGGGTAGGGGGAATTGGCTTTGAATATGTTGAATTTAGGTGCTTGTGGAGCCTCAGGGAGGAGGCAGTCAGGAGGAACAAGTCTGGGCTGGACGCAGTGATTTAGGGAATAAGCGCAACAGTGGTGGTTGAGAAAGAGTGGATACCATTACCCAAGGACACATGAACGTGAGTAGAGAAGAAGGCTGAGGAAAGGAACCCTGGACTCCCCTGGCAGAGGGACGCTGAAGGACACGAAGACATCGTACACACGAATGACAGTGAATCAGAATTGGGGGCTCAGGAGCTCAGGGAAGAGACAGTTTCAAGGAGGACATGATTAGTAGCATTAAGTGCGGCTGAGTGATTTTGATAAGAAGTGGAGGGTTGTGGGAATACATGAAGACCAACTAAATGAGAAAAGCAAAGGCTGTTTCTTCCAAGTTTGCTGTAGTAAGGGAGTCAGTCACCACCACGTGCGTTTTGGCAGAGACTCAGAGACAGACAGAGGATCAGGAATGCCTGAGAGTAGAAAAATGGAAGGCTCAGGTGTACCCTGATCGGTGACTTTAGGCATGAGGAAGCTGTAGGCAGGCTAATCAGAAGTGGGGCATCCTGTATGTTTGGTTGGAGCATATTTGGCTTTCTCTGGTTGGTTCTAAGTTGGGAGCAGGAGAAAAAAGTTTGGAAAGCTGCCAATTGCCAATTATGTCAGTCATTAATTAAGTCCTGGCCACTTGGCCGGGCGCGGTGGCTCAAGCCTGTAATCCCAGCACTTTGGGAGGCCGAGGCGGGCGGATCACGAGGTCAGGAGATCGAGACCATCCTGGCTAACACGGTGAAACCCCGTCTCTACTAAAGAAAATACAAAAAAACTAGCCGGGCGAGGTGGCGGGCGCCTGTAGTCCCAGCTACTCCGGAGGCTGAGACAGGAGAATGGCGTGAACCCGGGAGGTGGAGCTTGCAGTGAGCCGAGATCCTGCCACTGCACTCCAGCCCGGGCAGCAGAGCGAGACTCCGTCTCAAAAAAAAAAAAAAAAGTCCTGGCCACTTGTGGCCAGTAGGTATGAAAGTTATTTCACTGGATTGTCAGTAAAGATAGCTATCTGGCTTCCTACAAGTCTGACTTAATATGGCAAGCTGGCTTCCTAGACTGTTTTTTTGTAAATAAGGGGTTAGTTTCCTGGGCAGGTGGCTACAGGTTGTGGATCAAAGTTCTATTTGTAATATGGACATTGTCCTTTTGTATATTCAGTCTCTGGGGGGTGCACTAGATTTGGCTTCTGGGCTCCTCATTGAAGGCATCAGCGATGCCAAGAGAACGGGGAGTAGAGGAGTGAACAGGAGTTCAATAGATGCAGAAAGAGCATATGCTGTCTGCCCTTTCAAAGACAGTTTGCTAAGAAGAGGAGTAAAGGAATAAGCTTCCAAGAAATGTTTTGTTTTTAGCCCTTTTCCTGTTTTCCCTGAGAATACTCACGGCCAACAGTTGTGGCTGCAGCATTTACCACAAGATAACTTTGCCACAAAATCTCACTTCATTATTATTTTTGCATCCCTCTAGTATATCAACTTTGGAAACAAAAGACATCATCCTATTTATAGAATTTTGTTTCTAGTAGTGGTATCTCCATTTACCAAATATAGTAATTCTCGATCACTGAAAATGTCAAATCCTAGAAAGCGTAGCATTTCTTTCTTTTTTTTTTTTTATTATACTTTAAGTTCTAGGGTACATGTGCATAACGTGCAGGTTTGTTACATATGTATACTTGTGCCATGTTGG
>NW_012104488.1:3362987-3371863 GCF_000951045.1 Mandrillus leucophaeus
ATTTTATTCTCTTTGAAGCAATTGTGAATGGAAGTTCATTCATGATTTGGCTCTCTGTCTGTCTGTTACTGGTGTATAAGAATGGAAAGCGTAGCATTTCTACACATGCTGTTCACATCGTTCTCGAACAGTCGTTGGCCAAAGACTCATTTGACAAATCTGATTTTTCTGAAATACATGTTTCTGATGATTCAGACAGTTCTGATATTAGTTCTGTGTAGCAATAACTCCAAGAACAATTTTTATGTTTTATTTTCACATTAAAAATCAGTCTGATTTGCTTCAGCCTCAAACAGCATGTTTATTATAAAATTAAATGAGTGCTGGCAGCGTGCTGCACTTTTTTTCTTCTAAATAGGAAAAGGGTTAAAAGGACAATAAACCTAGCCCTTGTTACTAGGCAGAGAAGAAACCTGTGAAAAGGGCTGAAAAGATAAGACTGCCCATTAGACATCTTCCCCACGGTGTCTTCTAGGAGCCTCAAATTCATTGAGTCTCAAACTGAGTGCACTCTCTCTTGCCACAAAGCTGTTCTGTCTCTACATACCCTGGATTCATTGGTGCACCTCCCTCCATCCCGGCAGCCACTGTAAACCTCCCAACAGGTTCTTCTTGCCTACTGTATAGACTGAACTGATTTATCAAGATATCCAGACAGGGCAATTACAACAGAGAATTTAATTCATGCAGACCCAGCTATACCGGAAACTGAAGTTTTGTTATTACTCAAACCAGTCTCCTTGAAAATTCTGGGATTTGGGTTTTTAAGGATAATTTGGTGGGTGGGGGTTTGAGAAGCGGAGAGTGCTGATTGGTAGGGTTGGAGATGAAACCACAGGGAGTCGAAGCTGCCCTCTTGAGTTGAGTCAGTTCCTGGGTGGGGGCCATGATATCAGATGAGTCAGTTTATTGATCTGGGTGATCATTTCTATCATAGAAATGGGTGATCACTGAATAGATCACTGGGTGATCTATTCAGTGCAAGGCCTAAAAAATAACTCAAGCACCAATCTTAGGTTTTACAATAGTGATGTTATCCCTAGGAGCCACTGGGGAGGTTTAGAACTTGGTGGCCTCTAGCTGCATGACTCCTAAACCATAATTTCAAATCTTGTGGCAAATTTGTTAGTCCTACAAAAGCAGTCTAGTTCCCAGCCAAGAAGGGGGCTTATCTGGGGAAAGGGTGTTATTGTATTTGTTTCAAAATTAAACTGCAAACTAAGTTCCTCCCAAAGTTAGTTCAGCCTATGCCCAAGAATGAACAAAGACAGCATAGAGGCTAGAAGCAAGATGGAGTCAGTTAGATCAGCTCAGTTATAATCTTTGCAAAGGCAGTTTCACCACCTCACAGAGTCACTAAGTTCTCTCTGCCCTACCTTCTAAATATGATCACTTCCACGCTACTCTTCAGCCTCAATGGGACGACTTTGGCTGGATGCTCCTTCTTTCTCAACTGTGCTGTTGTGACAGCTGTCAAACTGGTCCATTTCCAACCTCTGCCCATCCTGTCTCAAAACAGTTGTCTGAGCTTTCTTGTTTAAATTTAAATAATCTATTTTCTGCTTACATTCTTTCAGTGAAACCCAAGGGATAAATCACAAACATCTTAGTATGGCATTTGTTCATTCATTCATTCAACAAATATGAAACACCCACAAGGCACCAAGCATCTTGCTATGGGCTGAGCATGCTACAGAATCAAATAAATCCTCCTACCTTGTGAAGTTTGCAATCTAGAGGAAGATAAACATTAATCAAATAAGGACACAAATAAATGTTCAGCTATGAGGAATATTAAAGAGGAGAAATAAGGGTACTACGAGAGGGTGTGATGGGAAATTTAGTGGAGATAGGGAGCTCAGGAAAGGCTTCTAAGATGAGGTGAGCCTTGAGCTGAGATTAGAAGGATGAGTAGGAGTTAACTAGGCAAAGAAGAAAGAAAAGAGTATTTATTTGGGGGACAACTTGTGCAAAGCTTTGGTGGTGAAAGGGAGTGGGGCCAGCCCAAGGGACTGACATCTGGCCAGTATGGAGAAAGCATGGTGTGAGAAACCCTAGAGGAAGGCAGGCTAGGTCAGCCTCACAGGCTGAGCAGTGGTTTACCTTTGTCCCTTAAGTCATCAGAAGTTACTGAAGGAAATCAAACTATACCCCTTAATATAATTTTTTGACATATTTTGAGGTGGCTGCCACAGGAAGAGTAGTCTGAAGTGCCCCTTCAAAAACATCTATTGTGGGGGAAATTTGCATCTGTAGAGAATCTCTGTTAATGCAGCCAGGCCTTCCCTTGTCCAGATCTAGGACAGATTAACTGAGTCTGACACCTCTAAAGATCCAAAACAAACATTTACCACGTATTCTCTCTGAGAGCTGCTACCTGTGAGGTTTCATCTACAGAACAAGACCCCCTTTGCGAACCAAGCCTCCTCTTCTCCCCATCCCATAACCAGCCTTGCCACTACATGATTTACCACCATAACCTGTTTTTGGCTATGCTCTGAGCTCACATTCTTTCTGTAATCTCAAGATGGTATATAAGCTTCTGCATCCCAGTGGGGGGCCAGGTCTTCATTCTGAAGGCTCCTGTGTATGCCCATTAAATAAATCTGTATGCTTTTTCTCCTATTAATCAACCTGTCTCATGTCAGTGAATTTCAGCAAAACTTCAGGGGGCCAAGTGTCCTGGTCCCTACATCACTGTTAGATTTCAAGCAGGAGGTAGAGATGGTGATGTGACCAGATATTCATTCGAAAACGTCACGCTGGCTACAGTCTGGAGAGTTAAGGATATAGACCAAAAATAAAATTATAAGCCCCCCAACAATCTGAAAGGGGCCCTCCTCTCGGCCAAGAGCATTCCAAAGTTAACCTGGAAAATTAGCTCAGATCATGATGGGAAGGAGGAGTCAGACATGCCTCATTACCATTAACATCAACACAGACCTAAGGACTGACAGAATAGACTCCAAGTCTGATAAGAAACATTTACAATCTACTGTCTCTGGAGCCTGCTACCCGGAGGCTTCACCTACATGAAAAACCTTGGTCTCCACAACCCCTTATCATAACCCAGACATTCCTTTCTATTGATTCCAGGTCTTTAGATAATAACTCAACCAATTTCCAATCAGAAAATATTTGGATCTGCCAGGGAACCGGAAGCTCCTGCTTTTGGTTGTCCTGCCTTTCTAGATGGAACCAGTGTAAATCTTACATGTATTGATTGATGTCTTAGGTCTCTGTAAAATGTATAAAGCCCAGTTATAGCCCAACCACCTTGGGCACATGTTGTCAGGACCTCCTAAAGCTGTGTCACAGGCATGTTCCTGACCTTGGCAAAATCTCTAAAGTGATTGAGCCTTTGGTTTACAAGGGCATAGAGCCAAGAAGGCAGACATAGAAAGCAGAACAGGTAGGAGATGGGAGTAGATAAACTCAGTAGGGGTCCTGAAAATGGTGAAAATGAATAGTAAAGAGCTATTCTTAACAGGACTTAAACATAGGAGGTTTGAGCATAAGAGATCATGGCTGATTTTAGCTTTTCTGTGCACAAAAGTGAATAATGCTCCCATTTCCTGAGGTAGGTAAGTCTGGGAGAAGATCAGTTGGAGGAGTCGGGGTAGATGCTAAATTAATTTTAGACATGTTCTTTTTTAGGTAACTTTTAAATATCCAAGAGACCTCAACGATGCAGTAGGGATACATTAGTTTGGAGCCCATATGAGATATAAAATCTAAGTCATCTACAAAAAATAACTGATAGACGTAGAATAAGAGGAACTTGTAGTGATTAGGTAGAGGGGAAAAAAAAGCAAAGAGATCATAACAGAGAATTTTCCAAACCTAGAAAGAGATATCAATATTTCAGTACAATAAGTTTATAGAACACCAATCAGATTTAACCCAAACAAAACTACCTCAAGACATTTAATGAACAAACTCCTGAAAGTCAAGGATAAAGAAAAGATCCTAAAAAGCAGCAAGAGAAAAGAAACAAATAACGTATAAAGGAACTCAAATACATCTGGCAGGAGTCTTCTCAGTGGAAACCTTACAGGCCACGAGAGAGTGGCATGACATTTTTAAATGTGCTGAAGAAAAAAAGAAACTCTTATCCTATAATATATTCAGTGAACATATCCTTGAAACATGAAGGATAAATACTTTCCTAGACAAACAACAGCTGAAGGATTTCATCAATACCACACCTGTTCTACAAGAAATGCTAAAGGAAATTCTTCAATCTGAAAGAAAAGAATGTTAATGAACAATAAGAAATCATCTGAAGATATAAAACTCACTGGTAACAGTAAGTACACACAAAAATACAGATTGTTATAATTGTATTTGTGGTGTATAACCTACTCATATGGTAAGTAGAATGACTAAAAGACCAACCTATCAAAAATAGTAAGTACAACAACTTTTTAAGAAATAGACAGTATAATAAGATATAAATAGAAACAACAAAAAGTTAAAAAGCAGGTGGGATAAAGTTAAAGTTTAGAATTCTTAGTTTTCTGTTTGCTTGTTTGCTTTTGCAATCAGAGTTAAGGTATCATCAGTTTAAAATAATGGATTATAAGATGTTATTTGCAAGCCTCGTGGTAACATCAAATAAAACAGATACTGAAAAAATAAAAAGCAAGAAATTAACACATGCCATAAAAGGAAACCACTTTTGAAGGAAGGAAGGGAGGGAGGGAGGGAGGGAGGAAAGAAGGAAGGAAGGAAGGAAGGAAGGAAGGAAGGAAGGAAGGAAGGAAGGAAGGAAGGAAGAAAGGAAGGAAGGAAAAAAGGAAGGGAGGGAGGGAGGGTAGAAAGGATAAAACAACCAGAAAACAAATAATAAAATGGCAATAGTACTTATCAATAATAACATTGAATGTAAATGGACTAAACTTTCTAATCAAAAGACGTAGAGTGACTGAAGGAATAAGGAAATAAGACCCAACAATCTGTTGCTTACAAGAAACACACTTTATCTATTAAGACACAAATAGGCTGAAAACAAAGGAATAAAAAATATATATTCCATATAATGGAAACCAGAAAAGAACAATAGCTATGGTTGTATCAGATAAAATTATATAAAAACTATAAAATCAAGACAAAAACTATAAAAAGAGACAAAGCAGATCATTATATAATGATAATGGGGTCAATTCAGCAAGAGGATATAAAAATTGTGCACCCAACACTGAAACACCCAGATATACGAAGCAAATAGTATTAGAGCGAGGGAGAAAGATAGACCTTGACACAATAATAGCAGGAGACTTCAACACCCTACTTTCAGCATCAGGCAGATCATCCAAATAGAAAATCAACAAAGAAACGTTAAGACCTAATCTGCATGACACCAAATGAACCTAATAGATATTCATAGAATATTTCACCCAATGACTGCAAAGTGGTTATTCTCCTCAGCACATAAGTTCTTGTTTCTAAAGAAAAGAAACAAGAACTTAAAGTCGCATTGGCTGTGTTGTCTTCCCACAGTTGTACAGAAGAGAAGAAACGGGATAGTTGACCAGAAAACACACTCTGCAGTGAAAGGAAGTTCTGATGTAAACAGGGAGACAGAAACTAGGCCAACGAGGCCAAGTGATTAAATTACCAGGGCGTAATCCCCCAACTGGGAGGAATCCAAGAGGAAGGAGGAGATGTGTTCATCTGTGTGAAAATAAAGCATTACATTTAAAAGTAAAGGCATTTTCCAAAGTCCATTGAAGGGCAAATAGTAACACAGTGACGATAAAAGTATAATTACATTCAACATTGCCAGGCATTTCAGGTCTAGAAAACATTACAGATTAAGCAAAGGCAATGATGAGGCCAGAGTTAAGTATGCTATTATATGGGAAATATTAAGAGGATAACTCTGAGAGCGGTAGATGGTGACAGTGAAGAAAGTTATGAAACCTGCTTCACCCCACCAGGCATCTCTGTGACTCAGGTCAAGTCTAGGCTCAGAGGAGGTAAGAATGAGCCTCTTGGCCTAAGTCTTCTAGGGCCTATGATTTTCATCTCCCTACTGTGTTACTGTGTTTCTTCAGTGTTTGCAGACTGTCTGATGTGGATGTGTGCTCAACTTGGGGGCACCAGGCCTTCCTGTGCACATAATTATTTTTTATTTTAACCTTGTGATTTCCTTCTTCCTTTCTAGTGGTATGTCTCAGCCTTGAATCTTGGGTATTTAATTGCATTTTTGCCTAGCACCTGGTGCAAGTGGCAATTAGCTTTTTTTTTTTTTTTTAAACTGAAGTGACAGTCACATCACAGAAAATTAACACTTTAAAGTGCATGATTAAGGCCTGACATGGTGGCTCACACCTGTAATCCCAGCACTTTGGGAGGCCAAGGTGGGTGGATCACTTGAGATCAGGAGTTCAAGACCAGTCTGGCCACAATGGTGAAACCCTGTCTCAACTAAAAATACAAAAATTAGCCGGGCGTGGTGGCGCACGCCTATAATCCCAGCTACTCAGGAGGCTGAGGCAGGAGAATTACTTGAACCCAGAAGATGGAGATTGCCATAAGCCAAGATCATGCCACTGCACTCTAGCCTGGGTGACAGAGTGAGACTCCGTCTCAAAAAAAAAAAAAAAAAAAAAAAAGCATGATTCAGTGGCATTCAGTATATTTACAACATTATGCAACCACTACCCCTATCTAGCTCCAAAATGACAATTAGTTTGTGCTGATGTTCAGTATCTCTAATAGCTGCTGTGTTGAACCCTCACCATGTGCCATAAATGAATTTATATATTCAACACAGTAACTTAATACAAGTGCACAATGTACTTAGAATGTCAGCTAGGCTCTGCGCTGAGTTCTGCTAAAAGCACTTAGCATTTATTGCTGTTAGTGCTCAGATGTTCCAAACTTGAAGCACGCTCTATAAGTGAGGTAGGAAAGGTCAAAGAAGAAACTGCTGCTATGTTTCTTTCTTCTTGTTTGAAAAGCTTAAAATAAAAAGGACTAATTATTGGATGTTGTCTAGTGTATTTGAAGCCCTTGAAAATGGGACCATCTTATCTGTCTTTGTGCTCCCAATACCCAGTGCAGGACGTTCATCCCGTTATGTAAATTCCCACCCTTACACCCATAGGTAACTTATTTACTTTATATTTGAGGAAAATTCAACTCTCGTGTGTGTTGATTTTTACCTCGAAAATCATGTCTCTTAAAGAGATGAAGGCCAGGTGCAGTGGATCACTCCTGTAATCCCAGCACTTTGGGAGGCCGAGTGTTAGGGGATCACTTGAGGTCAGGAATTTGAGACCAGCCTGGCTAACATGGTGAAACCCCGTCTCGACTAAAAATACAAAAATTAGCCAGTGTGGTGATGCATGCATGTAATCCCAGCTCCTCGGGAGGCTGAGGTGGGAGAATCGCTTGAACCCAGGAGGTGGAAGTTGCAGTAAGCTGAGATTGTGCCACTGCACTCCAGCCTGGAAGACAGACTGAGACCCTGTCAAAAAAAAAAAAAGGTAAATAAAAAGAAGAAATGCTGTGGCTTTAGATCTGGAACAGACATGAGAGAACATTTTACACCATTAATTTACACAGGAGCCCAGAGTGTAGTAAAATCATGCAACATGGAGAAGATTGCCTTGTGGATAGCCCAGGTTTGCAGAGCTCACCTGCCAGCGTGAAATCCTTTGCCTATGTCTCCACTGAGGACACAGTCAGAGCAGCCCACGGATGAGGGATGGCAGTAGGATGGCAAGAAATTCTCATCCAAAGTTTCCTACCTGGGAGACAGTCTCATTTGCCTGGGGGGTTATAATCAGCAATCCTAAAGACAGGGTGATTGAGTTGCTGCTTCCAGGCAGAGACAGGTAAGGGATGCAGGACCAGGGGAGGGCCTGAGCGCCCCTACCTGTGCAAGTTTCTCAGATTGCATTTGTCTGCTTGGATTGCTGTAACAAAACACCACAGGTCAGACGGCTTCAACAACAGAAATGTATTTTGTTAGTCTTCTAGGGGTTGGGAAGTCCAAGATCAAGGTGCCAGCAGGGTTGGTTTCTGGTGAGGGCTCTCCCCGTGGCTTGCAAATGGCTGTCTTCTTGCCATGTGCTCATTTGGCCTTTCCTCAGTGCCCGTGTGCTGGGGTTGGGGGAGAAATACTAATCCTATGGCATCACGGCCCCATTCTTATGACCTCGTTTAAATTTAACCTTAATTATTTCCTTAGAAGCCTTTGGTATTATGATATATTGGTTTTTGGCCACAGTTTCTGGCTTATAATTCCCATATCCCGTTGTTACAATCTTTTGTTATAAGGCTGGGTGTGTGAGGCCTCAGGGACAGGCCTCAGGAAACAGAATATCTCTCCTGCCTGCCTTCCTTTTTTTTTTTTTTTAACCAGTTTATTATATTATTATTATTACTACACTTTAAGTTCTAGGGTACATGTGCACAATGTGCAGGATTGTTACATATGTACATATGTGCCATGTTGGTGTGCTGCACCTGTTAACTCGTCATTTACATTAGGTATATCTCCTAATGTATCCCTCCCCCTCCCCCAACCTCATGACAGGCCCTGGTGTGTGATGTTCCCCACCCGTGTCCAAGTGTTCTCATTGTTCAGTTCTCACCTCTGAGTGAGGTTTTCTGTGCTTGCGATAGTTTGCTCAGAATGATGGTTTCTAGCTTCATCCATGTCTCTACAAAGGACATGAATTCATCCTTTTTATGGCTGCATAGTATTCTATGATGTGTATGTGCCACATTCTCTTAATCCAGTCTATCATTGATGGACATTTGGGTTGGTTCCAAGTCTTTGCTATTGTGAATAGTGCCACTATAAACATATGTGTGCATGTGTCTTTATAGCAGCATGATTTATAATCTTTTGGGTATAT
>NW_012104488.1:3372385-3378170 GCF_000951045.1 Mandrillus leucophaeus
AGAAGACATTTATGCAGCCAACAGACACATGAAAAAATGCTCATCATCACTGACCATCAGAGAAATGCAAATCAAAACCACAATGAGATACATCTCACATCAGTTAGAATGGTGATCATTAAAAAGTCAGGAAACAACAGGTGCTGCAAAGGATGTGGAGAAATAGGAAGACTTTCCTTTCACCTGCCCCAAGACGGGACTCTAATCTTTCCCCACTTTTCTGACTGTAGGTCTTCAGACCCTCCTTTGCAAAGGTCCTGCCTCATTCCCTGGGGGAAGGACAGGGTTAGGAGAGCTTCCTGATAGTTGTACACATGGAGGCTCCTGCAGGGCTGGCACACCCAGAGAGGGCATGGAAGCTGCATGCTCCTTCTCCCAAACCTCGCCCTACACATCTCTTCGTCTGTATCCTTTGCAATATCCTTTATAATAAACTGGTAAACGTAAGTGTTTCCCTGAGTTCTGTGAGTTGCTCCAGCAAATTAATTGAACCCAAAAGGGAGTCAGGCGACCCCATCTTGAAGCCAATTGGTCGGAAGTTCTGGAGGCTCAAAATTGCAACTGGCATCTGAGGGTGTAGGGAGCATTCTTGGGGACTGAGCCCCTAACCAGTGGGATCTGATGCCATCTCCCAGTAGATACTGTCGGAACTGAATTGGAGGACGCCCAGCTGGTGTCTGCTGCATGATGCATGGGGGAAAACCCACACGCATTTGGTCACGGAAGTCTTCATCATCACAGACGTCTTGATGATTATTGTGGTGGTGGTGTGAGAGCAGAGGAAAAATCCAGTTTGAGAGACGTTTTCCCTACATAAGGCCCCATCTCCAAATATATCCACACTGAGGGGTAGGGCTTCGACATACGACTGTGAACGTATGTGGACACACACATTTAGTCCACAGCACAGAGCATGAAGAGCTCATGTGGCCCAGAGCAGAGGCTCATTTAAAAAGCAAACAGGAATCCACATTTGATACCACAAAATGAGTATTTTCTCAGTGCAGCCACAGGCTTGTTTCAATTTACCCGGGCAGGGGCTCAACAAGCCATGCTTTGTTTACGTTCTGGTTTGGGGTTTTGCTTTTGCTTTTGTTTCTTAGCAGTAGCAAGTCAGCACACTGAAGGGGACCCATGACCCTTTGTCCTGATGAGACGGAGGACAGAACCAATGTCTTTTCAAGGTCCCTCCCACCAAATTTGAAGCTAAACGCCAATGCTTTAGACACCAAGCCCACGCGTGCAAACGTCACAGTGTGACAGATCTTACTGGCTCTGCCAAGTGCTGCTGATTTGAGCGAGGGGACTTCTGCACAGCTGGAAACTGTTCTTCCAGGTCATTGACACATGGGACCCACTGGCCAGCACTGGGAGGGGCCATTGCTGGGGACCATTTGACAGAGGGCTGGTGGCAGGCTTTCAGTTTGACAACAGACAGTCCTGAGCTGACATGAATTTGTCCATCTTGTTCTCAACACTGCAGTGAGGACTTCCAGTGCCATTATGGGAAGCTTGAGTGGTTGTACTTTAATAAAAAATTAGTCAGAAATAACAGCGAAAAAATGAAGAGGGCTATGTCCACTCGCACATGTATGTGAAACAGTAACATAAAGTATTCCCATCTCCCAGATGAGTACTTCTTGCCAGTTCACTCACCCACAAGCAGAACCACCTGGAATCTCATTCTTAGTGGTCCTATGAGTTTCTATTAAATATTAAATCCACACTTGGGATACAAGGAATGATCTTTCATATCAATAAACACTCCTTTTGGCGGAGTAATCCTGGGTTCCTTTCTCCGAACATTGAATCAATTTCACAAACATTTCTTCACAAGGCTCTTCCCAGGAGCTGTCGTGTTGGAACACGGTTCTGCCAATTGTACCCTAGAATTTATCCAAAAAAAATATGACTTCAAAGGTGAGGTTAATCAGTATAAATCATGGGGATGTTCTAAGGTGACCAAATGTTCTGCTTTGCAAATATAGATAGTTTTACTTCTTCATTTCCATTCTAGGTGCCTTCTATTTCATAGTCTTGGCTAGTTTTTCCTGGCTAGAACTTCCAGTGCTTACTGAATACTTATTTATGCCAGGCACTGTGCTAGTGTTTTACGTGCATCCTTTCACTAAATTCTCCAAACAACCCTGTGAAGAAAATGTCACCACTGATGACATGTTGTGGATAAGCCAACTCGGACTTAGAGGGGTGAAAAGACCTGCTGAGGTTTCCCAACTAAGTCACAGAACTTGGATTTGAACCTGCATCTTTCTGATTCCACAGCCCGTGGTCTTCAGTTGTATTTGCCGGGTTTCTTCTCAGCTTCTAAGGAATTCCTCTGCCCCTCCAAATAGGGACAGGGTAAAGAGCTCCTAATGTCTTCCAGATAAACTGGAGACCCAAATAAGTGTGTGAATAGTAACTATGCATGTATGTAGCTTATGTATAGCAACCCAAATAATGGTTGAGTTTCCATGAAGACATCTCTTTAAGTATGAAGACACTGTGCTTCGATACACCCACAGCCCCCACCCTCTGCAACCATGGGTGGGGTTTCTACTCATGATTACTAAAAAGGGGAAGAAGAGAAGAAGGCAAATCCCAGAGCGAAGGGGCTCATGGCTGGACTGGCTCCCCTACTGTGTCTAATGTAGCAAGAGAGAGGGGTGAAGACATACAAAGTGACTATTTTCTTTCCTGGAGGACTGACTCTGAATAATAATGGCAGCGGACTATTCTCAGGTGTTTTGCCCCTAAGAGTTGAGGGAATAGAATAAATGTCCATGTAGCTAACTTCAAATAATCTGAATATTTCTTTTTTTTCTTTTTTTTTTTGAGATGGAGTCTTGCTCTGTCGCCCAGCTGGAGTGCAGTGGCACGCTCTTGGCTCACTGCCACCTCTACTTCCCAGGTTCAAGCCATTCTCCTGCCTCAGCCTCCCGAGTAGCTAGGATTACAGGCACATGCCACCACACCCAGCTGATTTTTGTATTTTAGTGGAGACGAGGTTTCACCGTGCTTCCCAGGCTTGTTTGGAACTCCTGACCTCAGGTGATCCACCCACCTTGGCCTCCCAAAGTGCTGGGATTACAGGCATGAGCCACCATGCCTGGCCATAATCCGAATATTTCTATAGTAGGAAAGGAAGCTAATATGCTCTGAGCATCCAAGTTCAACATGCACACTTACATATTACCCAATACGTATTAGCCATGTAATCCTTCTAGAGCCCTGTGGTGGAACTATTTTAAAGAAGAGGCAGCTGAGTGTCAGCGGAGTTTACAACTTGCTGAAGTCACATGGTTAGCAAGTGGCAGAGCTGGAGCGTGCACAGGCTTGTCTGACATCTCCACTGTCAGCCGGTACTGTAAGATTCTGGCTGGCTTCTCTGACTCCCCAGAGAAAGAGTAAATGGCAATCCACAGTGCAGTTTAAGGCAATCATCTTCAAGCCGAAGTACAGATCCCTCCCTGTCTGACCCCACAGCAAGTCTTTCCATCTGGTACCTGCATTTGGATAATTTTAAGAAAATCAGCCAGGTGCAGTGCCTCACACCTGTGATCCCAGTACTTTGGGAGGCCAGTGCAGGTGGATCACCTGAGATCAGGAGTTCAAGACTAGCCTGACCAATACAGTGAAACCCCGTCTCTACTAAAATTACAAAAATTAGCCTGGCATGGTGGTGTGCACCTGTAGTCCCAGCTACTCAGGAGGTTGAGGCAGGAGAATCAGTTGAACTTGGGAGGCGGAGGTTGCAGTGAGCCAAGATCGCACTACTGTACTCCAGCCTGGGCGACAGAGCAAGACTCCGTCTCAAAAGAAAGAAAAAAAAAAAGAAGAAGAAAAAAAGAAAATCAATTTTCAACTCTTCAACTTCTATGACCTCTCTCTCCTAAAAATTGATTGGTCTGAGGCAAGGCTCTGTTTTTTGCCTTCCCCACCTCTCCTGCCAAAATTTTTCTTCTCCCATTTTATAAAAAACAAAAACAAACAACAACAAAGGCTTATTATGCAGCATTGTTCCAGGTGTAAAATCCTTCAGGGCATCAAACACAGGAGCAATTTAAGAAACTATAAACTCTCTTACATTTCATTAAGACATACGTCCAGTAAAAATTTTAGTTTTGTGCTTATAATTATTTTTTAAATTTGTAAAATATTTATATCGTTATGTCAAATCATTTATTAATAATTAGAATGGCATCTCAATTCAGAAGAAAAGTTTTAAACCTATACATTTAAAAACATACATATACATACACATTCACATATATATTTATCACAGAAACATAGGATAGGGTGATTATACAAGACAAACACAAAACGTATGACACGTTAAGAGGACTCTTAAAGAGAATTCGAAGACAGATACAATGTCAAAGAGAAAAGGAAATGATGTGGAATTTCCTTCTATTAAACAAGAGTTTGTACTTCTATTTTTTAAATGGATGATGGTGGATACTAAATCATTCAGCTGGATACATTTAAGAAAGTTAATAACAGTGATATTTTGAATTGTAGAATTTTACGAAGTTAGATCCTTTACAATTACACAAACTTATGATGAAAAAACTTAGATGTCAATTGAAAAATATGGGTGGGGGTACAAAGTTTTTCAGAATATTTTAGAGGGTATGTAAACCAAAATAGTTATAGATAATTGCTTTGGTATATTCTCATTCTCTGCAAACTAGTCATCTATTAAAAAATATACAATCTCCATTAGCCATACTCAAATAACTCACTTTGTTAACCTTAACCACATGGTTGATTAACAGAGTTATTTGCAGAACTTTTTAGCTGTTCTGGAAAGAGTGCGGGAGGGAAAGAGGAAGGGAATGAGTGACCTCATCGTTCGAGACCACACCGAAAATTCCCCACCCACTGGCGAAATGAGCACCCAGGCAGTGGGGCCCCAGTTATTGCTGCCTTATTCTCTTCCCAGGTGGCTTTGGGTCCTAATCCTGTCAAGGCTAGAATGCAATGGTGGGGTTGGTACTTTCTTACCATTGTCAATGGCCAGGTTCACGATAGAGTAGCCTGCAAATAATAATGCCCCACAGGTGTAAGGCGAGGAGTCCCCTGTGTTATTAGCAAAGGTCTTTGAAGGACCCAATCCCTCTGAATGCAGAGTGTTCCCTTTATTATTCTACTCCATTAGGCATGTTTTCTTTTGTTCTCTACAAGCATGGGGCTTTAACTTCTGGAATATTGCATTTCATCGGCTTCTCTTCTCCTCCTCCCCAGGCTACTGAGAATTGGTTGCTGTCCTCAACTGCCCGCCCCACCCCCTGTTCTTCTCCCAGTCATGGTGAATTTGGAACTGCAAAAGCCTTGTATCTGTTTCAATTATTTTTTAATATAAGATAATATTGGTCTTGGCACCAAGGCTTGACAGAAGCGCTCCTTTTTGCTCTCCCAAAGTGAACCCATTGCTCCCAATTACAGACCTTGCTCCTGTTGCTTTCTCAGCCCAAGTTCAATCCGGTGTGAACATCTCTTCCTCGCCTTTTCTGGTTTATGCTCTGGGCATTATTCAGAATGACCACAAGTCTTGTCATTTCTTCTCATCAAATTCTGACAATGTCCTTAAAATATTGGTTTTGGTAAATCTATAGAGCCCTGCTCTGCATTAACCTATATTGTTAGAACAAGGCTCTCAAGTGGCTGGTTACCTTAGATTTCTTTCTCTCTTTTCTTTTCTTTCTTTCTTTTTCTTTCTTTCTTTCTTTCTTTCTTTCTTTCTTTCTTTCTTTCTTTCTTTCTTTCTTTCTTCCTTCCTTCC
>NW_012104488.1:3379570-3380919 GCF_000951045.1 Mandrillus leucophaeus
AGTCCCCAGGGACTGGACCGGAGGACCAACAGCATCCCTCTTCCAGCCCCCCAGCGAACTTGAAGGAGCAGCCAACTCAGCCTGCAGTATCTGCTCTGTCTCTTATACACATCTAGATGTGTATAAGAGACAGGTCTAGGTCAGAATATCCTCCCCGGCATCTAGCCGTGTGTATCTGCTGTGTTATCGTAGGCATCCATTATCTGCATTTTGATTTACCTCAGGCAAATCTTTCAAATTCTTTGACAGCACTTACCATTTAATTATTTTCCTAGTTGACAGCTCACTCTTTCTTCAGGAAACACTAACATTTTTATTCCTTGCTTTACTGACATATAGATCTTCTAGTATTCACTTGCTTTTTCTGCAACATTCATCCTTGCTGGGGAGCCCCTTGCAAAATGAATGGTACTGCTGTGTTTGCTGCAGAGATGTTTACAAGGACAGTGCAGCCTTCCCTAAAACCTTTGAAGCCAGCAAGGAAGCCTTCTTCTCCCCTTCTTCCTGTTCACTGAGAAACAAGAGAAGAGGAGAGAAGAAAAGCGCTTCCAAGCTCCAAGTCAGTCCTTCAAAGCAAGGTTCCTTTCCTTGTTGAAAGTGAGTGTCCACAAAATTAAAAAGTATTGGATTTGATTAAAAGCACATACCCATTTCCAAACCAAATACCAGTGATTTTTTTGATTTGTCTTGCTTTTCCCAGTGCAGAAAATTGAGGGCTGACTTCATTTGCATTCACTCATATTTGTCCTTTAAGTTCAAAAGACATAATTGCTCTCTGGCTGTGCAAACGTGGCTGATCTTGACCTACCCAAAAATAATAAATCAAGTCCTTGAAAAGTTTTTGGAAAACATGAAGGGCTCAACAACATTTGTTTGATTCTCATGACTAAGTCATCTTAGCTAAAACAAAGTGAGAACATTATGCAATTATTTAGAGGAAATTCAGGACCTCTGGGACAGCCAATCATATAATTCAGGCAAAAGTAGATTTGGGGGCCTGACATTTGCAGATACTTGCGCAACTCTCAGCTGTGTGAGCTGGTCCTGAGAGAGTTCCCACCTTCCATTCGCCCTTTTTTCCCATCCTCCTTCACTCCGTGCCTCTTGATTAGTAATAAAATGAATAAATCAAACCGACCCTAGCTTGGCTCTTGTGAGATATGCTAAGAGAAATGAATATAAAAAGGAAAATACCAAACTAAAGGTATCCTCCCGAACTTCATTTCTCATTTACACACATACACACACAAACACACACACACACACACACACACACACACACAACTAGACTTGTTGAGCAAATGCGAGCTTAGAAACTAAAGCTCAGGCCCAGATGTTATTAAGTATAA
>NW_012104488.1:3380997-3410484 GCF_000951045.1 Mandrillus leucophaeus
CTTTCTTCCTTCCTTCCTTCCTTCCTTCCTTCCTTCCTTCCTTCCTTCTTTCTTTTCTCTCTTTCTTTCTTCCCTTTTTTTTTTGTAGAGAGGGGGTCTTGCTATATTGCCCTGGCTGGTCTAGAACTCCTGGCTTCAAGCAATCCCCGCGCCCAGCCTCAGCCCCTCTAAGTGCTGGGACTATAGGCATGCGCCACCACACCCAGTCATCTTAGTTTTAAGAACTTTCCGCTGGGTCTGAGTTAAGCTCTGGTTCCACAATTAGCTTCTTTTTTGGTGGAGAAGGGGCCTTGAACTACTAGAGTGATGCATTCTGGGATGCAGGGCAGCCTACTGATGGCTCCCGAGTCTGGGTTTGAATCCTAGCTACTCCAAAGACTAACTGCATGATCTTGAGGAAAATTAATTACCTCTTTGAATCTCAATTTTCCTATTTGGAAAGCAGGAATACTAACTCCTGCCTCACAGGATTGTCATGAGGATTAATCAAGATAATGCTCATCAAGTACATACTTTTAATTTAGTGTCTGATCTCTAGCAAATGCCCTAAAATGGTAGCTATTGTTCTAAGTGAGCATGCCTAACAGAATAGTCAAGACTTAAAGGTGAAAACTGTTCATGTAACTCTTTCCTCCACCTGATACTTTGTACTCATATTTTACAAATCTGATTTTTGTTATACTTAAAAAGCTAGACTAGAAATCTTTTTCTTGCTGGCATAATGAATTTTTGTGAAACTAACAAATTAAAGTAGCATTTGCTTTCTTCTATACTAAACACAATCATTTGTTTTACTCCTGAAATCTGAGTCTCTGTTTCAAAGACTCAGTTTTGTCGACTCCTTCTGGGATTGCTTTTCATCAGTGCATTCCCGGAGTCCCCAGCCTTTAGAAATCGCAGGATGCACCAGCCATCATGTGCATACTCAATTTTCAGAAAGCATCTGAAAAAGCTCAGCTTCAGAGATTGATGGTTCTCAGCTTTCAGCTTTGGTTTCTCTCAGCCAGAGCACCATTTGGATCTGGGCCTAAGAACATAGTCACACAATGTCAGAGTATTAGTATTAAGTAGGCGATGCCCCTCTTCCTGCCTCTCGGCCTCATTTAGAAAAACATGAGAAAATAAATCTAATCTCCTCACGGTTCCCTTGCACTGCACCACAGCAGGAATGTTATATGATTTCAAATTACTTATTAGAAATATTCCTATGGGTATCGTGTTGAGGATTACTTTTCCGAGGTTATTATAGTGCCTGTATCGTTAGGAAAATGAGGTGTAATTCTACCTGCTATCTCATTCCAAAGACTTCTACCTTTGGACAAAAACCAACTTCCAAGTCAAAGAGGAGGACATCTTCTGTTTCACTCTCACTTTCCATCACATGCTGGAGGATGAGTTGAGGGTGGGGGAAAAACATTTTCTCAAACGCTTTGCTTCTAATAACACAGTAGTGGCTTATATCTCTGCTTTCAAGGGAGATGATGTTGACACTCAGAGGGAGCTTAGAGTCAGAAAAGTCCGGTGCTAAGAATGGACTTGGTCGCATCACACTTGCACTGATGAACAGAAAACAAAGCTAAATGCTTGTGCAACAATACAAGGCAATGAAACGTAAGTACTGGCGGCCAGGGCACTACAGTCACAGGGATATAAACTGCGGAATTTAACTCCCGAGTGATCTTGAACTAGTCACTTCCCCTGTCTAGGTCAGAATATCCTCCCCGGCATCTAGCCGTGTGTATCTGCTGTGTTATCGTAGGCATCCATTATCTGCATTTTGATTTACCTCAGGCAAATCTTTCAAATTCTTTGACAGCACTTACCATTTAATTATTTTCCTAGTTGACAGCTCACTCTTTCTTCAGGAAACACTAACATTTTTATTCCTTGCTTTACTGACATATAGATCTTCTAGTATTCACTTGCTTTTTCTGCAACATTCATCCTTGCTGGGGAGCCCCTTGCAAAATGAATGGTACTGCTGTGTTTGCTGCAGAGATGTTTACAAGGACAGTGCAGCCTTCCCTAAAACCTTTGAAGCCAGCAAGGAAGCCTTCTTCTCCCCTTCTTCCTGTTCACTGAGAAACAAGAGAAGAGGAGAGAAGAAAAGCGCTTCCAAGCTCCAAGTCAGTCCTTCAAAGCAAGGTTCCTTTCCTTGTTGAAAGTGAGTGTCCACAAAATTAAAAAGTATTGGATTTGATTAAAAGCACATACCCATTTCCAAACCAAATACCAGTGATTTTTTTGATTTGTCTTGCTTTTCCCAGTGCAGAAAATTGAGGGCTGACTTCATTTGCATTCACTCATATTTGTCCTTTAAGTTCAAAAGACATAATTGCTCTCTGGCTGTGCAAACGTGGCTGATCTTGACCTACCCAAAAATAATAAATCAAGTCCTTGAAAAGTTTTTGGAAAACATGAAGGGCTCAACAACATTTGTTTGATTCTCATGACTAAGTCATCTTAGCTAAAACAAAGTGAGAACATTATGCAATTATTTAGAGGAAATTCAGGACCTCTGGGACAGCCAATCATATAATTCAGGCAAAAGTAGATTTGGGGGCCTGACATTTGCAGATACTTGCGCAACTCTCAGCTGTGTGAGCTGGTCCTGAGAGAGTTCCCACCTTCCATTCGCCCTTTTTTCCCATCCTCCTTCACTCCGTGCCTCTTGATTAGTAATAAAATGAATAAATCAAACCGACCCTAGCTTGGCTCTTGTGAGATATGCTAAGAGAAATGAATATAAAAAGGAAAATACCAAACTAAAGGTATCCTCCCGAACTTCATTTCTCATTTACACACATACACACACAAACACACACACACACACACACACACACACACACAACTAGACTTGTTGAGCAAATGCGAGCTTAGAAACTAAAGCTCAGGCCCAGATGTTATTAAGTATAAATATTTATAAGAGCCATAAAGATCCTGGCTAAGCTCAATTTTGCCTTAATGCAGCAAATGTTTCAAATTCGGCTCTTTTGCCGTTTGAAGCCTTTGGAAGGCAGGATACAGTAGAAGGCACATTGCTGTTGGTGAGAGGAGGGCAGCTCCTCTTTTATGTTTTATGGCCAGTTTTTCATTGAGGGGTATTGCTTTTCTCAGAAATCACTTCTCGTGGCCTGTCTTTTCCAAGAAGCCAGAAGAAAGTACGCTTGCTGTGGCCGTGCATTCAGGGGGCATCAGGGACGCATTCTCCCTGTGAAAGGATACAGGGACACTAGATTCACTTTGTCCTTCCTCGTTTCAGTTATTATGAAACACACAGCAACATCCTAAGAGCCTCAGCTGAGTCACCCATTGAAGGGGTGTGTGATTATTGTAAGTAGAGCACGCCTAACTCATGTTTTTAAGACTGCCATTTGCACTTGCAAAAATAAGCAGCCACAATATTTAAACAGCTGTTTTAGTCCCTTGTAGAGGCACAAGCAAAAGAACCCATAGGGGCATAAGCTGTAATTTTGTGATGAAACAGTTCAAACTCTATGATCGTTTGGGCTCTGAATTAAGGGTTTGGTTCTCCAGATTCTTGAAGAGGACCCAATGTATGGAATCATCTTGGGGTTTCCATTTTTTTTCCTTTCCAAAATTAGGGTCTCTCTATGTTGCTCAGCTGGTTTTGAACTTCTGGGCTGAAGGGATCCTCCCACCTCAGCCTTCCAAGTAGCTGGGACTATAGGCCACCACTTTTGGTTATCATTATTATCCTGAATCCACGTGGTTTTTGGTGAGAGACATCATCTACCTACATGTCTTATCTACCTGTGAACCATGCAGTTCCCTGCTTTCTAACATCCCTTTGGTTAATATAGCATGTTAACAAAAAACCTGGTGCACCTCCCTTTACAGCAAGTCCCTGAGGCAGCAAAGTAATACGTTTAAAAGACGTATTACTTCATGGGATGATTCGTCTGCATATGGGGATGAAAAGAACCTTGGTTTTCCCCCTAAGATAAGTTCTAATCTGTGAAATAATTCCCAGTTCTCTGGGAGAATCCTGAAGATTCTTCAGTGTCAACTGGCAGTGGCCTGGGTGTGGACCCCATCTCTCCACTCTTAAAGGAGGGGGCGTCCCGCTGCTGAAAGCTCAGGGATGGAGGCCTGTGGCCCCTCCACAGAGCCTGGCTTTGCTGGGTTCTCAGCAAGGTCTCCCAATGGCCACGCCAGCCCCACCCCGATCTCCTTCCCCCACTCTTTCTGCTCAGCCCCTTTTGTCTACTGGATCTGACAATTCATGACGACCCTGAGAACACTGATCTCCTTCGTGGAGGCCTTCATCTGCCGGACACATCTGGGAAGTACTCTGAGGGGCCCACCTGGTTTTCCTGATTAATGTAGATGTAAAGATTTTATCAAGGCTCCTGGCGGCCGGACTTCAAGATGTAATCACAAAATCAATCCACATAGACTAACCGGGCATAGACTTACTAAGAAGACATTCCACAATGTCAGGCACTTAATTAAGCCGCTCTGGCTCCTCTGCCCCGATTGATTCTTTTCTTTCCCTAGCAGGTGGTGCTGCTCCTCTGGGTGGACAGACCACTCCCCAGACGGAGACCACCCTGCTTTCAGAGCCTGCAGTTTGGTGGGAAGACCACCAGGGGGCACCCGTGCATCATCCCAGTCCCCAGGGACTGGACCGGAGGACCAACAGCATCCCTCTTCCAGCCCCCCAGCGAACTTGAAGGAGCAGCCAACTCAGCCTGCAGTATCTGCTAGGCTGCATTTTGTTTGCTGAGCTCCAGGATTCTTCTCCGAGCCTCAGGCATGTCTTGAGCATAATCAGAGACTCCTCCCATCTCCTCACCATCCCACTTTTTGCACCTTAGTGGTGGTGCAGAGGACTGCACCTCCGGGGGAACCAGCCTGTGCTCTAGACTGAGCACCTGGGAGTCCTAGCCACGCTGGCTTGCTTGACACAGAGTTTCCCACTGGAAATTCAAAGACTTCAGAAATGTAAGTTTTTAAAAATGTAAGCACCTTGTGAAAAGTAGCCCAGATGAGAGATTGCCAACCTACTGCCCCTTGATGATGCAGAGTTTTTTCTGCATTCATTCATTCAGCCATCGGGTTTATCTGGCATGATTTTAGCACATGACCATTTAATTTATCAAACATTTGTTTGGCGCCTATCATGTGCCAGGCATTGTGCTGGGGATATACCTCTACTCTTTGTGCTGGGGATATACCAGTACTCTCGTCATTTATTGAATGAGGCGCTGTCTGACTCAGCCCAGGAGGACATCATCCCGCCAGTCCTCTGTAACATCTCAGTAGACCTGGGCCAGAATCATCAACAGCAGCTTGGGTGCCTGAGGCCCTGCCAATCAAGAAGCTATTCTACTGCCCTGAAACAACAAAGGACTCCAGAGAAGCTCAGACTTCACTGGCCCAGGGCAATCAAGGAGGCTTCATTCATTCATTCATTCATACATTCATTCATTCATTCAGTGGATATTTATTGAGAACCTGGCATGTGCCTAGCAACAAAATGAATCAGAAATAAGCCAGGCTGGGGCAGCATTCTTCATCACATAGAGAGACTGCGCATTTGGTTGTATCTACATTGGGCACCAAAATCTTGACTCTAGTAGCCAGGTAGTGTTCACCCAGTCCTGACTGTTCTAGATAAAGCAATCTTGGAGGGCTTCTTTAACTCAAATCTTTATCATGCTGCCAAGAGAATTTGTCTGAAATGATTGGTACTTTGAAAAGAGAAGTACATCTCTATCATTTACTATAGGAGTTTTTGCAAGTTCTTATTCTTGTTCACAAGACTCAGGCAATGTGATCAAAAGGACTCTTCTGTCATCCATAGAGACACTACGTCCTCTTCTGGTCCCAGGCCATTGGCCGTCGCGAGGGATTGTCTCTGCTGGGGCTCACATCTTTGGCATGGGTCTTCGTTATTGTGGCAAAATGAGTCTCATCCAAACATTCAATAGTGTAAGAAATAGGACTTTTCCCATTTTTTCTGTAAATTAATTTCTGTTTCAAGACGCTATTCTACCTGACTGAAAGACACACATTTTCCATTTATCCAGGGATTCCAATCCCCATTTTTCCCAGGGTGATGTTGAAGCTGCATGAACTTGACTAGTGTTGTGACAAGGGGGTTGGAGGAAATGTGGTCCCTGAGTCATGTGTCCATAGAGGCCCACCCGAGGCATCTGCTGAGCCGGTCCACAGGCACGAGGCTCCCTTTGCCCTGCACCGAGATGCAGAGGTGATGTTCATTCTGCTGCTCCCATGAGGCTCAGCCCCCGCTTCAAATCCTTTCTGGGGTCTTGACTTCTCAGGACTCTGTCCAGGAAAATATTCAGGATGGCCCCCCACCCCCCAGCCAACTTCCCTGGGATTTAATTCCTAGTCTTAAGGAGCATGTTTTTTTCTAGACACCAGTGGAGGAAGTTCTTTTCCGTTCTTGAGGTTTTTCCCTGAGAGAAACTTCCTGTACCTTCTGGTTTGCCTCAGAGGCACCTGACAATAGCTTAGTGGGTCCAGGCTTTGGGAAGCCAAGGTAGAGGCAGCTCCCCTCTGCCTTCTAGATTTTCACAGCTGTGCTGTCTCACCCCGAGGCAATGCAGAGGAGAGGAGAGAAAAGAAGGAAGATTTACCAGGAGAGATTTTCAAAACCTGTTAGTATTATCTCCATTAAAATCTCAAAAAAGTTATTCTACCATATCAAGATGCCCACAGTTTTTATTTCTGCATAAGTTCCAAGTTTGCTCTTAGAACAGTTTGTGTGTGGCTCCAATAGGTGCTGCAGAAAGTTTGCTTCCAGATTTACATCTGCTCCCCGAGCCCTGCACCTCTCTTTATAGCAAGTCCCTGAGGCAGCAAAGGGGTAGATATGCTATAGCTTGGTGGGAAAGCCTCTATCCATAGAATTTTGAGCTAAACCCATCACCCGTGACCCCAAACACCACTTCAGTTCTCTGGTTAAATCCACCACTTAACATCCTTCAGGCTACAGTCCCTTGGGAGCCTCACGGTGTATCTGTGTCACACCTGCCCCCATACGTGGAATTTACTAGGCTCTGAGAGAACAAAAATAAGAGGCACTGGCTCAGTCCTCAAACAGCTTACAGCATGGGTGAAAAGGACACACCTTACGTGTTTCAATATAAGAAAAGGAGTTTGATTTTGAACACGCGCTATATTAGCTGATTGCAGAAATTTCTGGAAATAGAGCCATTAAGATGTAGGTGATAATTCAACATGGATATAGGACAAGATTATACTACTGAAAATAGTGAACGAACACATCTGGGAAGTACTCCGAGGGGCCCACCTGGTTTTGAATATTCCCTGTGTCGCAGGTGGTGTCCTAATATCTTCACATGCATTCTCTTTTTAACAAGGTTGCTGTTATTATTATCACCTTAATTCACAAGCCAAAAAAAAGCAAAGATGAAGGAACTTGTCCAAGGCCTTGGAGTTGGGGGTCAAGGAAAGGCTGACGGCTCCAGATCCCTGGCCTAAGCAGAAGGCTTTTCCCCTGATGTGTCTCCACCACGTGGTTGTGAAGGAACCAGCACCATCATTTGTCTTCTGGATGAACTCACAGCACTGTGTGCATGTGGCCCCTAGTCAGTGTCATGAGCTGACTTCCCAAAGCTTCCTGGGATGTGGCTGTGAAATTTGATCTTAGAACTTCAATTTAATTCTGCAAACTTTTGTTAAATATCTACAGAAGGTATAGAAGTGAGGATGGGATTGAAAGGTGAATCAAACATGAACCCTAGCCATGGGACATTTCTAATTGGAGTAGAAAAACAACTGCAACCAGCTTCATGCTGCAGTGCAGGTACCGAGAATCTCTGGGCTCCTGGTGAGGCTGCAAGACCAGATCCAAGACCATGGGCAGCCTCCATGAGTCTGGACGTCACTACTACAGCAATATATCCGTGCAAAAAAATTGCACTGGTACCCCTTACAAATACAAATATGTATTTATTTAATGAACAGAGGGAGAAGCCCATGAAAGCAAAATTGCCTAGAGCCCGAGAAAGTCACCATGTGGCCCTGTAGTGACAGCTAAATATTAACCATTAAACGCATATGGGATTTTATAAAGTACAGAAAACATTCCTCAGCTCTGAAGTAAATACTCTGAAATTGGAGGGAATGTTTTATCCATGATCATAAATGGGGATCCAATATCTCAAGGTCCAGCCTTCAGAGGAAAATGATCTTAGAAGCATGAGACGTTGCCTTAAAAGCCCAGGGGTAGAAGAAAGGTCCAAATACCAGCATCCCCTTCATGAAACCCAAACAGCATCACTGTGGAGTTTCTGTGGAGAATCCAGGAATTGCTGGGAAAGGAGCCTGCTTGTTCTGCCTGCACTGAACGAGGATGTGAGGCAGCAAGAAGCAGTCATGCTCTGGAAACAGGCGAGTGTCCACCGCACTGCTGGGGACTCCAGGAGGAGGTTCAGCCGTCTCACTCGCTGAAACATCACTGCTCGCCAGTGGGCACAGGAGGCCTCGGTGGCTGCTGGCTGATGGTATACGTCAGAGCCTCCCACCTTCGAGAGCCCAAGCTGGCCAGTCGCCTTAGAAGAGGTGCCAAAGCTGGAGCCCAGAGTGTCGGGTGGCTCAGAGGGACTCAGTTGTACAGAGTGGGATGCCAGCCCCTGTTAGCACAGAGGTGGTGGGAGGACAGGCTCTGGAACCCAAGAGAATAAGTGTTCCAGGCCCGGCCCAGAGATGGCACCTGCTCCTCAAATCTTCCAGAAGTGATTCTGGATTTTAAGCTTCTTTGAAAGCCCTTACAAGGACTTGTTGGAATGGGGCTGAGGGCAGCTTAGCCAACACCCATGAAGGCTAAGATTAGACAATGACTCATGCTTGCAAATGCTGACCGCCTCCACCTCGTACCTGAAGTGCAAAGTGACATTTCTTGCCCTTTCCCCAAATAAATCTTTCCTGCACAGCGTTCTCTGAGGACCTCAAGGCCTGTCAAGGACTTGGCCCCTTGCTCATTGAAACCACAGTGGATTGCCAAGTTTTGCAGATGTTTGCACTGACTGTTTTATGTTTTGTAATATCCCAGGACTGTTCCCAAGTGATGCTCATCCATTCACCAAGTTAATGCTTAATAAGAATGATCTACAAAGGGTGACAGCTCCAAAAGATGACGAGAGGGAAACCGCCTCCAACGAGAATAGACGAGCAACATAAATAAATAAATACAGCCCAGCCTCCACACACCGACGTGCAGAAAAGGGAACGCGTGTGTAGCAATTCCTAAGAAAAAAAAACAAGGACAACAGTGTTTATTCATGAACATGGGCATGTTTGTGTTTCTCAGGAGGGCTGTGAGACCCTGGCAGGGCTTGGCAGTGCTCGCGCTGAACTCAGGTGGAGATGAAATGTATAGATGGACCAAGGTGAGCTCTTACAGAAGCATGGATCAATTTGATAGCTAAGAAGGGTCAGTTCCCAGAGCAAGAAAAGTTTAACTATGGAGGAAGCACACTGATCCCAGAGCTGTAGAAACTGAATAACAGTTCCTACTTTTCAACCTGCTGTTACCTGGATAGTCTCATGTACTGTTAGAGAAAAATCCTGAAGCCACCGATGTCAGTGTCTCTACAACAAGATAGAAAGACTGGGGATGTTCTGAAGGTCAACCAACAATTTTGTGGCAGGTCTGGGTTGAACAGGCAGGTCTCTATTCCTTTTCAGTGGTTTTTGACATGTAAAGTGCTAACTGTCTTCACAGCTACAATGTATTACATGTTTTACATATATTGTGTCTATATTCACTTCAATCCTACAGAAGTGGTATTACTCTCTTTATTTAAAGATGGCAAAATTAAGGCTCGGGGAGAGATTAAGCAACAGACCCAAGGTCACAGTTTATTCAGCAAATATTAGGCCTCTATTTTGTGCTAGGCCTGGGGTTTCCCAGATGCCAAGCAGAGTGAGCACAATTCAGAGGAAGAACTTCCTGAAATGTCTCAGCCAAAACAACCTGTATTTTAAAGAATTTTTCTTTTAAAGGCTGAAACAAGCATGTGGTGCGCCATGGTTTTTTGTGCTAACAGGCTGAATTCCATGTAGAAATGAGAGAAATGCTGAAATTGTTTGGAAGGATTGCAGATGTACGCAGGTTCATTTTATTAATGAAGCAGGCCTGGATGCTAATTCAGTTGCTATGCACCAGAGCTCCCGGGAGATGCATGCCGAGGCAGCAGGACATGCACGGAAATCTTTAAGGAGATTTGTATGTAGTGCAGGTGGGAATTGTGGAGGCTGGGAGGTGTCATGTGGCTGCACATCCATGTTTTGCAGCACAGAATCCGGTTACTTAAAAGTTGTGCCTGCGGTCTGTGCTATCCCCAGCCACACACCAGCTGGGGAAGGATACATATCACAGTAAGAAAGCAATTTTTTGTGTGACTCTGGACCTACCCACTTTGCAGGAATCCCAGGCTGCCTCAGTTTCCCCCCCAGCTCATCAGGGGTTTGAGTGAGCTCGCTACCTCTGGGTACGCACCAGGCTCCTGCCTGCCCCAGTTGCAGTGGCTGCTTCTCCTTGGGAAGCTGCTGGTGACGTTGAGTCCTGCCATCTACCTCCAGCTGGAAGCTGCCCTAGCTGACCTCCGGCTGCCTTGTCCCTGTCCCACTGCGGAGACTGGCCTCAGGGGTAATCCTGTCTTTAACACACCGCCTCCTCTCACCCAGAGGTCACAGAAGACTGCATCCAGAGCTCGCCTTGTCTGGAGGAGGTTTTAATGAAACAGCTCCTCTATTTATTTGTGTTGCTGCCTCCGTTGCCCGGGGCCATGGCATGGGTCTCCAAGAGGGGAGGCTGAGGTTTGGGGGAGGAGACTCAGAGGGGACAGCAAGCTTTCTCCCCAGTCACCTGGCCCCTGACACTGACCCACTGTCCTTGCACCAATCCTGTGACCTTTCTCCTGTTTTTCTCTGAGTCAAATCCTGGGTTGAGTACAGTTTCATTTGCGCCCTGCAACAGTCAGTAAAACTAAACCGGTTTCCCAAATGTTCACGATTCCACCAGAGGGAAAACAAAGGTCATTCAGTCATATGGAATCTGATTAACACAAAGATCCAGACACGCACTCCTGGATTAAATGCTTTCTTAAGCCACTCCTGCCCCGGGGACGGCAGGAGCTATTTTAACTGTGGTGGAAGACCCAGCGGTTTGCTGAAGTTGCCCAGTGGGATGCATTTAGTATCCATATTTCAAGGCAGCTTTCCTAATGCAATTTTTACATTATGCATTTTTAAAGAATGAAACTATTGCTTGGATTTATAAGGAAAGGAATAGAAGAACCAATTTTATACATTGGAATAAAAGATTTTAAAAATTACTTTTAACAAGAATCAGGTTTACTGAGGTCTAATTTACATACAATTAAATTCGTCCTTTTTAGTGTACAATCTGGCAACAAACAGAGTGCAGCCACTGCAATCAAGCTTTCAGCCCCTTCTCTCCACCTCCCAAAAAAGTTTCCTTGGCCAGGAGCCATGGCTCATGCCTGTAATCCCACCATTTTGGGAGGCCGAGGAGAGAGGATCGCTTGAGACCAGGAGTTCAAGACCAGCCTGGGAAACTTAACAAGATCCTGTCTCAAGGAAGAAAAAAAGCTTCCTGTGACTCTTTGCAATGAACCTTCCACCCCCCAACCTCCAGCCCCTGGCAACCTTCGATCTGTTTTCTGGTCCTGTCGTTTACCTTTCCCAGAATATCATATAAATGGAAGCACACACTTTATAGAATCTCTTGTGTCTGGCTTGTGTCACACAGGGGATGCCTTTGAGGCTCATCCACATTGCTGCGTGGATCAGCAGCTGATTCTTTGTTGCTGTTGAGTCATATTTCCTTATATGGGCACACTGCAATTTGAATATCCGTTCACCAGTAGGTGGACGTTTAGATTGTTTCCAGTTTTTAGCTATTGAGAAGAAAGCTGCTATGAACTTTGTGAGGACATATGTTTTCATTTATTTGAGGGTAAACAGCCATTAGTGGGATTGCTGGGTCATTTGGCAAGTATATGTAGAACATTTTTTTTTTTTTTAAAGAAAGGGGGGGTTTAGGAATGTTGCTGAGTGGTTCATACAGGAAGTGAAGTATCAGAGTGATGAATTTGAAGAGTCAGCTCAGCTCTGGGCTCCATGGTACCTTTCAAGACTTCTACCCGTGGCCTTGCTGGCAGTTGGTAGAGTCACGTTACTGCATTGTTGGTCTAGACGCAAAGGAGGGGGCAGATCTGTTTCATTCTTAGGTGTCTCCACCTCTTACTAGTGGCATGGCCTCGGGCAAGTACTTGAGCTCTTTGCGCTTTTGTTTCCTCAGCTGTAAAGTGAGCATTCCAGCAGGGATGCTGTGAGGGTGTTTTGTTCTTTGCTGTGTACTCCAAGCCCAGCCACGAGGATTTTTTTTTTTTTTAAGTATAAAAGTGAAAAGTGTTGAACAATGCCTGACACATAGCAAGTACTCAATAAACACTACCGGTTTAAAGTCAGAATCAGAACTAGAATTTCAAATGAAAAAGATTGTGGCAGAGTTCATTCGTCTTCCTAGAAAGCACTGATATTTTTAATTAAATATGCTCACCAGATGACATGAAGAACGTGTTCATTCATTCAGCACTTCTTTACTGGGTGCCTGCTGTGGGCCAGGTGAGGAGGCCCTGTCCCTATTCCTATAGAATTTATAGTCCAGGAGGAGAGAGAGGCAGAATGAAAAGCATGTGTTATAAGTAAGTACAAACTCCTCCAGTAAGTGCATCAAAAGAAAGGACAGGGGGCTTGCAAAGAACATCCAGTGGGAGAAGTCATGCCGCTAGCACCGCCAACCCACCTTGCATGAGTACCGCGCATTGCAGGCTAGAACTTTAGCTCAGTTACTGACTCTGATTAAAGGGGAGTGAAGTCCAACCCCTTCTCACCTCCTCCCGTGATGGCTGGAAAATCATTCCCTCCTTTGTTTAATATTCATCAGCAAACAATTGCCTGGTGCCCTTTAAAATCAAACTACCGTCCTAGGCATGGAGGAAACGTACAGGCAGGATGCAACATCGCTTCTGCAAGGGAGTTGACAACATCGTGGAGGAGGAGACCAGGCTAATATACGGTGACAGCTCCTCTCCCTGCTGGAACTGCACAGATGAAAAGGATCATGAAACCTTGATGGGTTAAGAGCTAAGCACCATTCCCCCCACCCAGATTTACCAAGGGGATGATGCCACCGGGACTCGGGGCACACACTGGCCACCTTTGCCAAATAGGGCCCACAGACCTGGAGGGCCTTCTCCTTGGGGGCCATGAGGAGGGGTGAAATCCCCTGAGTAGGAGGCCGTGGAGCAACAAAAGACCAGGACTCAGTCCCCCCGCTGAAGCCAGATGGTGTTTGCCAGAGATTTCCAGAGGAAACTGAGTGTGAATAAGCAGCAGTCTGCGGTGGAGATACACAACATGTCTTGGCAAGTAACAACTGTTTCTGAACATTGGAAAGGCACTTGCTGCTGAGAAGCCACTCCTGATGTGCAAGAACCAAAGTGTCAGTGGGAACCTCCAGGACTTAGAGACTTGCTCTTTTCTTGGCTCTCCGCCAGGTCCAGCCAATGGCAGTGAGTGTACAAATGGTCGTGCTAATATAATCCATGGGTCTCACTTGAGTTCTTACCTCAGTTGCCAGCTGTGCTTTCTGAAGGTCTTCTAAGCACCAAGCATGGTGCTCAGTCCTATGGGGCATCCAAGATGATGATATAGGTTGTGTTAGGTTTTCAGTATCCCCAATTCTTTTGGGGTTCTTCTCCTTCCCCATCCCAATCAGGTGCTGCTATGGGGCCACCCATCATGGTATCCTTCCCTTCCTAATCACGAGACGGTCACGTGGCTCAGCCCAGTCCTTCTACCCGTTCCCCTGGCAACAGTGGTTGGACTTGGGCTGGTCATATGACTTGAGTTGGGCCAACTAGAGACTTTTATGGGACTCCTCAATTTGGGACCACAGGTGTAATGCTTTGTGATACACTACTGTACTGAACTGCATTTCTTAGAATTCCCTTTCCTGTATGTTTTCAGACAGGATGGCCCACAAAAGACATGCTTTTAGGAGACTGTGAGGATGGAAAAGAAGCAGTAGCCCTGTGTAGCACACATACCCTTCTTCCCAGTTACCCAAACACTCAAATAGATGCTGCTGTTTTCACAGATGTGCTTCAAGCCCCTGATCAGCTGGCGTTAGGTTACAGAGACTACCCTGGATGGGCATAACTCTCAAAGCCTTTAAAGACAGCTTCAGCCTTCTCCAGAAATGAGCTTCTGCCTGTGTCTGTGGAGCCCCTGCCTGCTTCTGATCTTGCCTTCTTGAAGCCTGCCCTAAAGATTTCTGACGTTCTTAGCCAGACAGTTCCTCACAATCAATCCCTAGGGATGCATGGGTTTGAGTGTGTGTCCTACTGATTCTGTTTGCCTAGCTGCCCCACGCATGTGTTCTCTTCTCCCATTAGACTGGAACTCCTGAATTTCAGCTAGGCTCATTGCCACCCATGGGTTCAAAATTCAAAACAGGCTGGGTAAAATAGCTCAGGCCTGTAATCCCAGCACTTTGAGAGGCCAAGGCAGACAGATCATTTGAGGCCAGGAGTTTGAGACCAGCTTGGGTAACATGGTGAAACCCCGTCTCTACTAAAAATACAAAAATTAGCTAGGTGTGGTGGGGCGCACCTGTGGTCCCACCTACTCAGGAGGCTGAGGCCGGAGAATCGATTGAACCTGGGACGTGGAGGTTGCAGTGAGCTGAGACTTCACCACTGCACTCCAGACTGGGTGACAGAGCAAAAACCCTGTCTCAAAAACAAACAAACAAACAAACCAAAAAAACCTCAAAAGAGAAATAAAACATGTAGTAGTTCCCTTTTATCCAGAGGGGATACATTCCAAGACACTCAGTGAAGCCTGGAACCATGGATAGTACCTAATCCTGTATTACTATGTTTTTTCCTATACATACATACTTATGATAAAGTTGAATTTATAAATTAGGCACAGAATTCTTGAGCTCTAGGACCATTATTAAGTAAAAGAAGTGTTGCTTGAATACAAGTGCTGTGATGCCGCCTGAGGGCTGAGGGCAGAATCTCTCTTCACATACATTGCACACTATTTTGGCCGATCTCAGCCAAGGTGGTGGAGGCAGGGCTGCCCCCTCGGGTGACCTGGGATGCCCCCTTCAGTTCCTACACCCACCCTGACTCCCAGTCACTCACACCCACAGCCACAGCAGTTGCACAGCAGTATGACTTTATTAGAAGCTGCTGAATCAAACACTTTAAAAAAATGAATTTTATGGTAGGTAAGTTGCATTGAAATAAAGCTGATATGCAAAAATTGTATTGAAAATAAAGTATCACACAGAAAAACACAAATAATGAAAGGAAACTGAGAATGGCATTCTGGGGAACGAGTACCTTCCCCAAGGTGGAAAGAGGAGGTAGATAGTCAACAGAGAAAGCTGGTGTTGGGAGAGGCAGGAAGTCCTGTCCCCCCAGGAGGAGGAGCATCAGGAGAAGTGGGCAGGCAGCTACTTCAGGCACTGCCAAGTGGTCAAGGAAGAGTCTAACCAGTACAAAAGGCATGAACCAACCAGGTCACCAAGGTCCCGAAGAGAGCCACGCTGGCAGTGACTTGCAGAGCTGGGTGTGGGTGAGAAGAATTTGAAGAAGTAATAGGGTGAGGTAAGCTCTTTAGGAAGACCTGAGTACATTTTTGGTCCAAAAGCCACTCCCCTCCCTGACTCCCAGAGCTAGTGCAGTGGGAACAGGCTGAGAGGGCAGGAAGAGTGGGTGGCCTGGCCAAGGAGTAAGGACCGTGCTGTCTTCTCCTGTATCTCTGGTAAGCGTTACTAGCAGGCATATTTGCTTAGGATATTAGAAAACTTAGTTTCTCAGGCCTAAAAGCCCTTTGACATGATAATAATAATTGTAACTGATTTACTGAAAGTATAACTCACTGGACGTAAGCAGAAAGTGGTTTTATTCCTTCCAGTAACTGCCTCTTGATAATGTCATATTGAAACTTTTTTCTTAAGGCCAACAAAGGTCCCTTCATCACAACATTTTGACCTGATTCTATAATTATTCAGCATTCTTGGTTACTAAAACAGACTTATTTCAGCACTGAAAGCCCAGTCCTTATCATTGAAAGGGGCTGTAACTGCTTTGAGCAAAGGGGTGGGTGTGATTTGGCTTTGAGCCCCCTCTTCAGCAAGAGTGGGCTCCCCAACTCCTGAGCAGGAAGCAGGCAGTCTCCCCTTGTGACTGTCATGGTGGGGCCATGCTCCTGGCCCCTCGGTGCTCATGCTCTGCTCTCCTGGCGACCTCACCAGAGGTGGTTGCCTTCACATGGGCAGTGTGGGAGCTTTCTTGTTGGAGAGCTGTTCAGTTTCATCTCCACCACTGAGACTCATTCAGCTCCACCAGTAATGCCAGTCCTCAACCCATTCTCCAGATGGGATGTTCCATTGATCTTGAAGTGTCCCTGGTGCTCATGCCTCCGATAACCTCTGTGCTCTTTCATTGCCATAGAAACCACAGGGCTCCTCTTCCACAGCCTATGAGGGCCATGAAGGATCATTTCATGACCCAGCTTGGGCTCCCTAAGAAGTAGGGTTGCCAGATAAAATGTGAGATGCCCAGTTAAATTTAAATTTCTGAAAAACAGGACATAATTTTTTAGTATACTGTCTCGTATAGTATTTGGAGCATACTCATATCACAAAGTTATTCCTTATTTATCTGAAATTCAAATTTAACTGGGCACCTTGCATTTTTATGCATTAAGTCTAGCAACTGTAGAAAGAATCAGACTCCAAGATACGGTTTGCATACAGGAAGTCTATTGGGGAATGCTCTAAGGATCAACACTGGTCAGGGAGGGAAGGCAGCTGAGCCCAGCAGAGAGAAGTTGAACTGTGATGCACTTGCAACAAAGGGAGGCCTCAGCCAACCCCACACAGGGGCTCCTGAGCTGGGCGACCCTTCAGAGTCATCTTATATTGAGGGAGGTGGTTGGGGCTTTATACCTGTATTGGTCCATTCTCACGCTACTAAAAAAAGACATACTTGAGACTGGATAATTTATAAAGGAAAGAGGTTTAATTGACTCACAGTTCAGCACGGTTGGGGAGGCCTCAGGAAACTTAAAATCATGGTGGAAGGGGAAGCAAACATGCCTTTCTTCACATGGCAGCAGGAAGGAGAAGTGCTGAGCAAAAGGCGGGCAGGAGCCCCTTATAAAACCATCAGATCTCGTGAGAACTCACTCACAGTCACAAGGACAGCAGCATGGGGTAACCGCCCCATGATTCAATTACCTCCCAGTGGGTCCCTCCCATGACACTTGGGGATTATGGAAATTACAGTTCAAGATGAGATTTGGGTAGGGTCACAGCCAAACCATATCAATACTCAACACCGACCATCACGGGGGAGGGGGTGGACTCTGGAAGGGGATGTGACCTTGGGCAAGGTGGTGCTTTTCAGGAAGGGTGAATCCACAAGTGAGAAGTTCTGCTAAGAGCTGCCAGTCACCAGCACCTCCAGAACACACAAGCTATACCCCGTCAGGTAGAAACCAGGTGCCACTGACACATGCCACATGATCAAAGATTTCAAAGCAGATCAGACAGAATCCAGTGGCAGGAAAATCTGAATCATCATAAGGACAAAGGGCAAGAGGCCAAAGTAAAAAGAAACTGGACTCCAGTAGACTGGATGATAGCCGTGATGCAAACAATGATTTTGTTTCAGCAAAATTCCATTATCAGCCTCTTGCTGGTTATAAAAGTTGGACACCAGCATATAGGTTTCATAGGAGTTGAAGAGCCTGAAGTGCTTGTACTGAACTTAACCCTCTACCCCACTTAACACTGGGGCCCAGGAGCAGTGGCTTACCTGAGGCCTATAATTCCAGCACTTTGGGAGGCTGCGGGACACAGATCACCTGAGGTCAGGAGTTCGAGACCAGCCTGGCCAACATGGTGAAACCCCATCTCTACTAAAAATACAAAAATTAGCCAGATGTGGTGGTGGGTGCCTGTAGTCCTAGCTACTAGGGAGGCTGAGACAGGAGGATTGCTTGAACTTGGTAGGCAGAGGTTGCAGTGAGCCAAGATGGCACTGCGCTTCTACCTGGGTGAGGGAGTGAGGCTCTGTCTGAAAAACAAAACAAAACAAACAACAACAACAACAACAACAAACTAGGGCTCCTGGAGAATCCTTTGCCTTTAGAAGAGGTGCATGCAGAGCTCACATTTGGGAGGCAAGCGTCCAAGTCACCGCAGGCCAGGCAGCAGTGTTGCTTCTCCGAGGCAGCGTCCCCACTGAGGCAACACAGGTCCATCCCCACCCCTTCTTCCTGTCCCCTGGCCCTTCCTCTCTCTCCTCCTTTCCTCTGCGGGCCCACCCCATCCCGCCCGTCACTCTCCCGTCCTCTTCCTTTGCTCCCTTGCCCCAGGGTGGGGGCAGGATCTGTCTTTGGACACCCTGGACACTGTTTTGGCCAACCTTAGCTGAAGCCTCCAAGGTGGGGCCTCCCCCTCGGGTGTCCTGGAATGCCCCCTTCACTTCTTAAACCCCCGCAGGCTCTGGCAAACCCAGTCACTCACACCCACAGCCACACCCAGATCTTGTCATCACCGGCTGCTCCCCCGACACCACCCCCCACCCCACTCCATCCTCCCACTTGCTGGCCACAGCCCCGTCATTCCAGCTCCCTCCCCGGCTCCCCTGGGTCCCTCCCTAGATCACAGGCCAGCCCTGCAGCTGCTCTCTTACTCTAACTTCCTTCCCTCTAGCTCTTCCTCCCACCCCACCTACCCCTCTTCTCTCTCCTGCAGCCTGCTGGGAGCTGTGGGGTCAGGCATCGGTGATGTCTCTGGAAGCCACTCAGCAATGAAGGGATCCAAGGCTTCCCGCCTGCCACTCCCGCTCCCTGCAGGTGACCTCCCCTCCTCCTCACATGGAAACACAGAGGCCTTCAAAGAAGGTGGCCCCAGCTTCCTGCCCCTGCCCCTGCCCCTCCTCCCTCAAGCTCCCCTGCACCTCACTCACCTTGCTCTTCCCTCGGGTCTTATAGGAAGGCAAGGCCCTCCCTGTCCAATGTCCCTGCCATCCAGGCTCTGAACCCTTTCTCCTCCTGAGTCTTTAGCCTCCTGCTAATCATGATTCCATCCGTTACCAGGACACTTCTTTTCTACCGGCACATCTTGTCTTATCTTTTTTCTTTTCTTTTCTTTTAATTTTTTTTTTTTGAGACAGAATCTCACTCTTGTTGCCCAGGCTGGAGTGCAATGGCATGATCTTGGCTCACCGCAACCTCCGCACTTCCTGAATTTAAGCGATTCTCCTGCCTCAGCCTCCTGAGTAGCTGGGGTTACAGGCACACACCACCACTTCTGGCTAATTTCTATATTTTTAGTAGAGACGGGGTTTTGCCACGTTGGCCAGGCTGGTCTTGAACTTCTGACCTCAGATGATCTGCCTGCCTCGGCCTCCCAAAGTGCTGGGATTACAGGCGTGAGCCATAGTGCCCAGCCTGGCCCAGTCTTTTCTGCTGTGTGAACATACTCGAGACCCTCCATAGCCTTTAAAGAATTAATCAGTTGATCCTCTGCTTCCACCAAGGTATCCCCAGGTCTCTGTCCTGTTGGCATTCAAGTTACCTCAGGGAATAAGTTTCCCTTCCACCTACTCCACCTCTCCATCATCCCATTTCAGTCTCTGAAATAGGCCTCCCGTCCCCTAACTTCCCTGCCCCACCTAGGTCCTGGCCCGTGTCAGCCTCTATCTTGGGGACTCCTGCTGTGCTTCTTGACTCTGTTGACCATTCTCTCCTTGAAAGTCTTCTCAGCCTCTTCCTCAGGCTTAAGGTGTCACCCTTGGTGTTGCCATGGTTGTTTCACTCCCTACCCTCTTCCTTCCTCCCTCTGCTCGTGCCCGTGCTCCCCATGGCTTACTCCACCCCACAGAGGCCCATGACTCCAAAAGCATCCCCATCCCCCCACCCCACCCTATCCTCTCTGGGGATCTCCAGCCCAGGTCTGCAGCTGCCTCCTAGACCTCCCACCTGGGTGTCCCGGGGGCTCCTCTTCAGCCCAGCATTGTCAAACCCACAGATCTTCTCTACACGGATCCCCAGCCCAAGTGTGTGCACCGCCTTCTACCAATGGCTCATAGCCAGAAATCCCGGAGGTATATTGAATTCTTTCCTTTTTCTCCTCCTATATCCAGTCTGGATGGAAAACCAATATACCAGACACCTGGCAGCCTCTCAAGGACAAACAAAAGTTAAACTTTGAGCTTCTCAGACAATGTTCTAATATTATGATTTGCATCTGAGCACTAGCAATGTTTGTTCCTTCCTTCACTCCTTCCCGCACTAGCTCACCCAGCCCCAAGCAAGAGCTGAGTGTCTTCTAGGATCAGCGCTGTGTCTTCAAGATCCTCAATGTGGGCAGCTGCCCTCAGGGTCCTCTGAGCCAGCCAGAGAGATCCAGAAACAGGGAGATGACTGAGTGCATAGACCCGTGCAAGTATGTGCACAGGACACAGACAAGGGAGATACCTGTGTCAGCTCAGGGAGGAGCGGGTGCTTCTTCAAGGAGAATAAAAGCTGTCTTGGCCAAGACATCATGCTCAACAGTGAAATCCGAAAGTCCAGAAGAGTGTTTGACAGGTGCTAGGAGTGCCGTAAATATTTGATGAGCCAGTGAGTGAATGTGTGTATGTTTGTTATAACCCATAGAATAAAATAAGAACCCACGGGTCCATGGTAACATAAATAAACAATTGGATAAATAAACAAATGGGGGCAGGGGAAGGACAGGTCTTCCTTCCAGTAGAATTCCAGCTACTAAATATGGAAGGTATGATGGAAACAGGAAATCACCATTCAGCAAACCCAACAGTAATCATTGTTTCAGGCAGGAATCAGCAATGGATTCTAAGATTAATGCATGGAATGTGATGAGAGACAATATTTATGTATTTTCAGTGGACTTCCCTACAAAGCACTTATTAATTACAAAGGAAAAAATAGTAATATGACAGTGAAGAAACCTGGCAGATGACCCTTTATCCAAATGATCAAAGTCAGCAAATAAAGGGACATGGGGACCCCCTGAGGATATGATACCTTCAAAGGACACATCACTTCAGTGGCATTCTTTTTTATTTTTTAATTTTTAACATCTTTATTGAGGCATAATTCACCTATCATATAATTCCAGCACTTGAAGATACAATTCAATGCTTTTTGTAAATTTACAGATTTATGTATCACTAGAATCTAAATTTGGAATATTTCCATTATCTGTAAAAGAAGCTCTGTGCCCATTAGCAGTCACTCCTCATTTCCCACCCAAACCTCAGCCCTAGGCAACCTGTAATCTATTTTCTGTCTCTATAGATTTGCCAGTTCTGGATATTTCATATTCAGGGAATCATACAATATGTGGTCTTTTGTAGCTATTTTCATTTAGCATAATGTTTCAAGGTTTATTCACAGCATAGCATTGTATCTGGATTTCATTTCTTTTCATTGCTCTGTAATATTCCATCATATGAATAGATCACATTTTGCTTATCCATTTATTAGTTGATAGGCCTTTACGTTGTTTTCACTTTTTGTCTATTATGAATAATGCTGCTATGGACATTCACATACCAGTTTCGTGTACATGTATGTTTTTATTTATCTTGGATATATATACACATATGTATCTTTTATCCATCTTTCTATATACATGCATATGTAGGCACATATGTGTATATAAACCACACACACACATACACCCCTAGGAGTGGAATTGCTGGGTCACATAATAATTCTAAGTTTAACGTTTTCCAGAGCAACTATGTTATTTTACATTCCCACTAGCAATGAATAAGGGTTGCAGTTTCTCTGCATCCTTGACAACACTTGTTATTGTCTGTCTTTTTTATTTAAGCCATTTCTGGTGGGTGTGAAGTGATATCATTGTGGTTTTGATTTGTATTTCCCAATGACTAATGATGTTGCAAATTCTTTCATGATCATATTGACCATTTGTATATTTTCTTTAGAGAAAGATCTATTCAGATTCTTTGTTCATTTTTAAATTGGGTTACTTGTCTTTATATTTTTGAGTTGTAAGAGTTATTTACATACTCCAAATGCAAGTTGTTGTTTTTTTATCATATCTATGATATGCAAATATGTTCTTCCACTCTGTAGATTGTCTTTTTATTTTCTTGATACTATCATTTGTAGCACAAAAACTTTTAATTTTGATGTGGTCTAGTTTATCTGTTTTCTATTGTGACTTATACTTTTGGTGCCAGATATAAAGAACCACTGCCTAATTCAAGGTCATGAAGATTTACTCCTATGTTTTCTTTCAAATAGTTTATAGTTTTAGCTCTTACATTTATGTCTATGATCCAATGGGGGCTAATTTTGAATTTGAATCCCCTTTTCTGTCTCTTATAGACACTTGTGATAACACGTAGGATCCACCCAGACCATCCAGGATAATCTCCCTATCCCAATATCCTTAATTTAACCACATCTGTAAAGTCCCTTTTGCCACATAAGGTGACATTTCCAGGCTCTGGGGATTAGGACACGGATATATTGTGAGGCCACTATTCAGCCAGTGGCAAAGACCTTGGTGAAAATAGTTTACCCACGGCTAGGGTGCAGCAGCAGAACTCAGAGGGCTGAGATGTGCCTGGGACCTGGGTTAGAAGACTCATTTGAGACTTGGCTATGAGGGAGATGTAGGGGAGGGAAACACCAACACTTAAGAATGGGCTTGTATTAGGGTTCTCCAGAGAAACAGAACCGTTAGGTTCCCCCTCTCTCTCTCCCTCCCCCTCCCTCTCAGGGGTACTGAAAAATCCCAAGATCTATAGTTCAAGGGCCAAAGAAGCAGGAGAGCCAATGGTGTAAGTCTCAGTCCAAATCTGAAGGCATAAGAAGACCAATGTCCCAGCCTGAAGACCACCAGGCAGACAGAGGAACATCTTCCTCAGGGCTTGGTTCTATTCAGGCCTTCAACAGACTGGATGAGGCCCACCCACACTGGGGAGAGCATCTGCTTTATTCATTCCACCAATTCAATGTTCATCCCATCCAGAAACACTCCCACAAATACACTCAGAATGGTGTCTGAGCAGATATCAAGGCAAGTTGACACATAAAATTAACCACCACAGAGCTAAAACCAAACCAAGCCAAACAAAACAGGTATCTGACAGGAAGAGGAAGAATGGCCAGTCAGAAAAGGCAGAGCGGAACAGGAGACGATGGTGTCAGGAAGCTCGAGAGGGGCAGATTCAACACGGGACTGTCAGCATCATTAGGTGTCACCATGAAGACAAGAAATGGACTGAAAAGTTCCCTCTGCCTTGGGCATGGGGCTTAGACTTGGCCAGGGTGTGGGGAATAGCAGGGTGTGGGAGAGGGAAGCTGATTTACAGACGTCTGATATGGGAACATGAGTTGCAGATGCAGAAACAGGGATATAGATTATTATTTTTTGTTGTTGTTATTTTTTGTTTGTTTTGTTTGGGTTTTTTGTTTGTTCGTTTGTTTTTGAGACAGTCTCATTCTGTCGTCCAGGCTGGAGTGAAGTGGCGTGATCTTGGCTCACTGCAAACTCTGCCTCCCGGGTTCAAGTGATTCTCCTGCCTCAGCCTCCCGAGTAGCTGGGAATACAGGCAGGCACAACCATACCCGCTAATTTTTGCATTTTTTAGTAGAGATAGACTTTCATCATGTCAGCCAGGCTGGTCTCAAACTCCTGACATCAGGTGATCTGCCCGCCTCAGCTTCCCAAAGTGCTGGGATTACAGGCGTAAGCCACCGTGCCCAGCCTTTTTGTTGTATTTTTTTTTTCTTTTTTTTTTTTTAGAGATGGAGTCTCCCTATGATGTCCAGGCTGGTCTCAAACTTCTGGCCTCAGGCGATCCTCCTGCCTTGGCCTCCCAAAGGACTGGGATTACAGGTGTGATCCACCGAGCCCAGATGGATATAGATTACTTCTTAGAAGCTTGGCTAAAATGGGAAATAGAAGCAAAAAGCACAGTCTAGAGATGAGGACGAAGGGCCCCAGACTTTCAGGGGCCGAAACCAGAAGTCCCAAAGTCTGCGAGAGAGCAGAGTAGCCTCAGCCCTCCCAGCTAATAATGACATGACGGAAAAGTTGTGGTCCTCAATTTTTCAACTATAACTGAAGGGGCAGCCTCTATTTTCCGTGTTTAGATCCTCAAAGCTATGTATCCAGAGCATAGCATGACCAAGAAAATTCCTGCACATAACCCCAAATATTAGAAAATTAGAAGCATTTGCAAGCCCAGCCCTCAAAGATGGGATGATTTGACTTCCTTTACTCTGGTCCTTGTGTGAGTCAGTGAGTCAGGGAAGCGCTCTGTTGAGAATGACATCCCGCAGCTTGCCCCTATATGGGTAGAACACCTCTCTTTCTCCTTCTGAACATCTTTCTCTTCTTTTTCTTGGCAAGGGCACGGCATTTGTTTGGAGAAAAATAGGCTAATCTGGAGAAATCGTGATACTTTGATCTTGCCTTTTCTGGGGTTAGTTTTCATTCTGCCTTTTAAAAAATGAAGCCATTCTCCCAGTGTTTAGTTTCATCCTCCTTTCTCTGTCTTCCTCACTAGGTTTGTTTCTCTCTCCTCTTCTCTAGGTGCTCTTCCCTGGGCTGTGATGGTTTGTGCTGTACTTTCATGTTCTTCTACCTCTTTGTTCTCCACTCGCTTCACTCCAGCCCCTTCTACTCACCCACCCTGCTTTCCTCTGTTCTCTCCCATTTTGATCAGGAGAAGCTGCTCCCTGGGAATCTGAGACCCTCTTCTAAGCAAGAGCTCAAGACACCACAGCGAGGCCCCCAGAGTCCTCATCTCCCTCTGGAGGGGAAGGCAGGGGACAAAGAAGAGAAGCAGCCCCAGTCCAGCCCGGCTTGTACCCGACACAGAAAGGGCGGCAACCTTCATCAGCCCGGAGGCTGCCGAATCCTAGAAACACATCTGAGTCTGCCTTTGTGAAAGAAAATGATCCTCATGCAGGCAGGTGGTACTATTTTGGAGAACGTTTTTATGTGCAATTTAGAGTGCACATTCTACACACAGCTCAGACAGAAATAATCAGTTTAATGTGTGTCTGCACTGTCATGCGGTCAAGCTTTAGGTGAGAGCAGATTTACACACTGAAATCAAAAGGAAATAGCAGGAGCCGTCTTCTGCTACATTCCATGACAATAAATGGTCACGCGATGGAGGGCTGCCAACTCTCCTCTCCTCTCCTTTTATTCCTTCCCAGAAAGTGCCTGCGTTTGAAAGAAAATTAGTTTCCAAGGTGCTTGAGTGCATCTGTTAAATATTGATTGTTATTAACAGGGGGCACATGTAAACAAAGGCTACATAAACAGAAAGATGCCTGGCAGCGAGGAACAAGTATGCTTCTTGTCAGGTGGTTTTCCTTAAAACAAAGCGTAAGGAAGTTTATAGGAATTCTTGAGTGGGTGTTTTGGTTCAAGAAGATGTCCTGTTTCTCTGATGTCAGCTACAGACCGTCTCGGTCAAACCAAGGAGCTTCGTGTTTACAGCACTGGGCATTTGTCACTGTGTGTTATCATTAAGGAAAAAGGGGTTTGCTTGCAAAGGGGCTAGTATAGTAGAGAAATAACAGTGAAAAAACATGGTTCCCAGCATCCTTTTCAGAAAGTTCACCCTCCAAGATTTTTTAAATGCACACACCATCGAAAGCATGTGAGTGCCAATACATCAGGCGGTTAGAAGCCCCTAAGTCAAGCCAGAGGCAGATCTACATACAGGGTAATATTCAAAATATGCATGTGTCACCCTTTGGCTCTCTGAAGTAATGAATCAGTGTGGACTTTGCAAAAGTAGCCGGGCCGAGGGTGCCGGATCGCCACGGTCAAAGACTGCAGAGTTGGAGAGAAGAAAGCTTCAGATGAAAGGGGAGCAGTTCCCTCTGAAATGAAATAATTGTGATACAGGAATTGATTTTTTTTTTTTTAAGAAAAACAATGTTCTTCCTGCTGTGATGAATTTATTCTGGAGGTTTGAAAGGAAATGTGTCCCCCCAAGAGCATGAGGACCCTGAGTCTGGAGGGTGAAGTCCCCGATTTCAGCACATGTGTTCTCATTTATCAAGGGGCGGTGCTCGGGTGTGAAGGGGGAAAATACCAAGGGTGAAAAGATTCAAGGGGATCAAATTATTTTTCCATTTGTCTCAGAAAAAAAGAAAGAAAGGAAATAAAAGAGGGAAGGAAAATCATTTCATTATGTGGCAACCAAACGCAACCAGGGGTAGCAACCAGAGGTAGCACGCAAGTAGCAACTTTATTCTTCAGAGCAGCTCACTCTAGGGTGTCCTGAGTTTTCCAGGGTGCAGTCTGTGACTGTGGAATTTGCAAACAGCAGAAGCACGAGAACAGAAGCTGCATGGATGTCTAGAGTTGTTTCCTCTCGAATGCCCTCTGCGGCGAAGATCCTCCTAGTGCCACCTGGATGAATCACTTCCAGGGGAAGGTGGAAAAAGAAAACTATTAAACTGAACATTGACTTCCATGCTAGGCATTTTATATGCATTTCTTTCCCTCTGAATAAAGTCTGCAAAATAGGTATGATTTTCCCCTTTCTAGAGATAAGCTGAAAATTTCAATTATCTTATGGGCCCTGTTCAGAGGCCCAGCTGGCAGTGGAGATGAGATGGAGCGAGCTAGCAGTGGAGGGGAGATGGAGCGAGCTAGCAGTGGAGGGGAGATGGAGCGAGCTAGCAGTGGAGGGGAGATGGAGCGAGCTAGCAGTGGAGGGGAGATGGAGCGAGCTAGCAGTGGAGGGGAGATGGAGGGAGCTAGCAGTGGAGGTGAACTGGAGTGGAGCTTGTCTGCCATCAGCACCAAGTCCTGTTTAGTTATTCCATTCTACCTTCCCAAGGTGTCCCTGACATGTTAGCTGGAGTTCTGAAGGTCCGCTTAGCAACACAGGATAAAGGCCACAAGGATCTCCCTCCCTCCATTGCTTAAATGCTATTTTTATGTATTTATTTATTTTTGAGACAGGGTCTCACTCTGTCACCCAGGCTGGAGTACAGTGACGTGATCATAGCTAGTGAGCAGCCTCAATCTCCTGGACTAAAGCTATCCTCTAGCCTCAGCCTCCTGAGTAGCTGGAAGTGCAGGCATGTACCACCGTGCCCAGCTAATTTTTATTTTATTTTATATTATATTATATTACATTATATTATTTTATTTTTGTAGAGATGGGAGTCTTGCTATGTTTCCCAGGCTGGTCTTGAACTCCTGGCCTCAAGCAATCCTCCCATCTCAAAATCCCAAAGTGCTGAGATTATAGGTGTGAGCCACCGCAACCAGCTTTAAATGCTATTAAACAAGGGAAATCAGTAGGTTGGGTGGATGTAGTCACAGGGCAGGAATGAGAACACCACGCTGAGACTCATTTGGGGAACGGGAACTGTGCCTTCCAGTCACAGCGGGGTAAGGCAGAATGGAACGAGTCCTAAGGCCCCCCTAACACATCCAGTATGTGATGGGGAGAACAGCTACTCATCAGCACTGGGGATTAACAAGGTCTCATCCGCTGGTCTGGTCGCTTGGCTGTGCTGTGACACCTGACACTGGCTGATGATCAGGGGCTTTGCCAGCTTTAGAACACACCTATGTGAGAAAGCCTTGGGCTCTGAACCTGATTCACTTCCCAGGGGCCCTTCAAAGGGTTAACATTGACCTTCCCCATCCAGGCCCTCACCATGGGGCCACAGCCTTATTCTAGGAACTTGGTCCCACGCCCTCCACCCTCCGCCCTCCGCCCTCTGTGAGCCTTTCTCTCTCAGGCTTCTCCACAGAGGGACATTCATACAATTCCTGTTGGTCATCACCACATTCCAGAATTCCTCTGTGGTCACAGATTGGGCCTCACCTTGACCCTGAGTGCTAGTGCTGGGCTGCAGAGAGTTGAAATCCGTCCCCAGGTTCCCCGTAGTTCAGGGGAGAGAGAGGGATGGAGCTGTCCCAAGCCCAGGCCTCTGCAGTTTTTTGAAACCCGACCCCCTGCTTTTCTTTGAAGTTTAAATGGGGACCTATTGTTTTTTCCTGATAATAATAAACAGGGTCAGGAGAGAGGAAGGCAGATGAGGAAAGAGGAGGAGGGCAGGCACAGTCTTGTCAAGTAAAATTACCCCAACTCTGCCTTTGAAGGGCCGCAGACTTGGTTCTGCGGTCGGCATGAGAGTGAGGGGGCTGGCCGGGCAGGGTGGAATTTGCAAAGAAATCAGGGGTCCTGAAATGTGGCCACCGAGGGAAAGGGGAGACGCAGCCATCCAGTAGGACTGGCCGTGGTCCTGCCGGACATGCCAGGGCAGCCTGGGCTCTGGCTGCAAATGTGACCTTCCAGTCCCTCTCATTGCCTGTTCACTGCCCCCAGGAGATGTCCTCGGCCTCCAGTGAGTGGCCCCAAACCATGAGTTGGTTTGGTCTAAAACCCTTCCCTCCCCTTAAAATGGCAGAAACAAATGTTTGGAAACAAAGGTGAATTGAGAGTGACAGCTCGTGACCTGGCTGTGGTGCGTGTCAAGCCAGTTAGTCCACGTGGCCATCGGACACTGTGCCATCGGGCCAGGGTTGATTCCTGCAGACTGTGACTCTGAGAAGCAGCCCAAACTGCCCACCTCTGTTCAGAGGAGACGGGCTCTCCCCACAGGACGAGTGTTTGTGTTGCCTGAGGATCCACAGGCCCCGTGGCACTGCTCCTAGCACAGGACAAGCAGACAGGATACGTGTGGGGTGAGAGCCCACAGCAAGGTGGAAGCCCTTTCCTCAACCCGAGGCCTCCGCAGAAGGCTCAGCAGTCCAGCAGTCTCAGTTTCCCATATTAAAAACATGGGAGTGGGCCAGTCGTGGTGGCTCATGCCTGTAATCCCAGCACTTTGAGAGGCCGAGGTGGGCAGATCACTTGAGGTCAGGCACTCCTGACCAACATGATGAAACCCCGTCTCTACTCAATACAAAAATTAGCCAGGTATGACGGTGAGCGCCTATAATCCCAGCTACTCAGAAGTCTGAGGCATGAGAATCACTTGAACCTGGGAAGCGGAGGTTGCAGTAAGCCAAGTTTGCACCACTGCACTCCAGCTTGGGTGACAGAGTAAGACTCCATCTCAAAAACAAAAACAAAAACAAAAACCATGGGAGGGAGAGAGAGGCAGACTCAGGTTCAAGGCTGCAGCCCCTGTCCCTGTCCCTTACCATGCAAGTGACCTGCAGCTGTTCTCCTTTGAAGTAGACGTGGGTACTACTTGCTGGCTCTGGGGGCTGATGGGATGATTCAATGAGGCAACGTATGCAACCATTTGAACAGTCCATCGCCTTCCAATTATTAGCTGTCA
>NW_012104488.1:3411664-3426109 GCF_000951045.1 Mandrillus leucophaeus
GCTGGGGGCAGAACTACAGAAATGTATTGTCTCACGATTCTAGAGGCCGAAGTTCAAGGTCAACGTGGGGACAGGGTTGGTTTCTTGCAGACCTTCTCCCAGCCTCTGGGGGTTTCCCCAGAAGTTTTGCTTTCCTCCGCCTCTGCATCCATCACCCACTCTTTGCCTTCATCTGCACCTGTCTCTGTGTCCACATTTCCCCTTTATAAGGACACTGGTCACAGTGGATTAGACGCATTATGATGACTTCACCTAAACTCGATCACCTCTCTAAAGATTTTATCTGCAAATAAGATCCTATTCTCAGGTCCTGGGGGTTAGGAATCTAGCATAGCTTTTGGGGTGGGAGGCGCTGGGGACACAGTTTACCCATAGCAGGGACGTGGCAGGGGTAAGCTGAGGGAAGTCTTTTAGGATCACCCGGAAGTTCATGAATCATTACAGTCTCCGGATAGCTTTTACAACGTGCCCCGTGCCATTAAGGAGGCAGAAAGGAAGCGATTCCGCTGATGTCAGAGGAAGAAGCTACCCTATTTTCCCCGTGTCAGTGCCAGCAAAAACATGGCCCATCTTTCCCTGGAGCCATAGGTGGGGTTGTCTTCAGTAGTGTATCAGGTGGCTGAGGCTGCCATAACCCACAAGCCAAATACCACAAACTGGGTGGCAGGGGACGACAGAAACGTATCTCCCCACAGTTCTGGAGGCCAGAAGTCCAAGGTGAAGGTGTGTGCAGGGTCAGTGTCTCCTGAGGCGCCTCTCCTTGGCTCGCAGACACCTGCGTTCCCGCTGGACTGGAATGAGGTCTTACCCTAATGACCTCATTGAACTCAATTTCTTCCTTAAAGCTCTTATTTCCAAATAGTTACATTCTGAGGTACTGGAGCTTGGGACTTCAAAATATTAATTTTGGGAAGTGGGATACAATTTAGCCAATACCAACCAGCTACAGAGAAAGTCAGTGTTCTTATTGAGGATCAGCTGAGTTGGTCTTTTAAGCTGAGCAGAAGAGTGGATTTCCCCAGGTGGCTGTGGGGAGACTTCCAGATGAAGGTGTCTTAAAATCCACGCCAGCTTGGAAGTCTCCAGGCCTTTATAGACCCAGCGCAGCACCTCAGTGTTCCTTGCCTGCAAGCTCTCCCCTCGTCCCCAGGTCTGTGGGGATAGCTCCGGGCAGGCTGTTCTGTCTCCCCTGTCATGGTGGACTGGCTGCCGACCCCTTTGGGGCCGAGCAGAGTGGACTTCTGTTTTGACTATTCGTTTTCTCACATTTTCCCTTTAAACGTAGACTGTCTTCTCTCTCCCTTTCTTATTTTTGTTTCTAACCCCCTCTGTTCCTCGTCGATGTAATTTTAAAGTGAAAACACATGGCTGCAAACCCAGGTCTCTCCATTTACTCAGCTGCACCTACTTATTCAATTTAAACTGGAAGGCCAGTTTACAAACTTTCAAAAATAAGTCCCGGGCCAATGAGGAGAACTGTATAAACACAGGTCTAATTTCATTTCTACTTGTTGCATTTTTTTTCTCCCTCTCTTGCAAATGACCTTCCTAGTTTAAAAGCCAGAACATATGTGCGTACACACATATGCACACACACATTTTTTTTTCTGAAAGTTTCTTGATTTCTAATTCTGTGACAAAATAAACAGGACTTGAACGGAAAAGGAGAATTTTCAAGAGATGGTTTCCAGCAAACTGTCAATTAACATTAGTGACATCATTCAACACAATATCAGTTTAAAGGGCTTTAGGACAGAGTGTTTGGTTATTAGAAAAATGGCTGAGTCCTGCTTTTCTCCACGAAAGACACATATACGCTAGTTTGTCTAACTGTTGATCCTAATCCTCTCTCACTTTACAAAGGAAAAGGATTGCAGCTAGCTTCAGAAAATAGGGTGAAGAACATATTTCTGGCAGCCCAGCTGTTCATATTTTGGTATGAAGGAACAAATATGAGAACATTAGCTAACCCTGAAAAGCCCTGTAAATAAATTCAACTTGCTTTATTTTATCCTACAATAACCAATACTATAGTCATAGATGTTTTCTATTTGACCCAACTCAGTCACACAGCATTTTGACTTCACATTTCCGGCACACACAGAACCATCCAGAAGAGTTACTGAACTATCAGATATTAATTCCTTGCTATTCACAGGACCCAGGACTACACATTTTCATGTTTAATATATGACCCTCCCAAAATGCTTGTTTAGGAACCTGCTCAACATCACCTTAGTAGGTAAGGGGTAGAAGATTCAAAACCACGTCTTGTGAAGACAAAGGCAGTGCTCTTCCTCTCAACTGGGAGGTTCGAACAAGTCTGAGGGCTTGTCACATTTTCAGACGTCACAAATGAACCTCCATAAAGCCATACTTTTGTTACAAACTGAATCGCATGTCCCTGGAATTTATACGTTGAAGCCCTACCCCCCGCATTGCAGCTGTATTTGGAGGGAGGGCCTTTGGAGAGTTAATTAAGATTAAACGAGGTCAAAAGAGTGGAGCCCTAGTAAGATAAGGGCTGTGGCCTTATAAGCAGAAGAAGAGACCAGGGACCTCCCTCCCTACTCCCTTTCTCTCCCTTCTCCTCCACTCCCACACAGGAAGACGCCGTGTGAGAACACAATGAGAAGGTGCTTTGGCCAGATGTAGTGGCTCCTGCCTGTAATCCCAGAACTTTGGGAGGCCAAGGTGGGTGGCTCACTTGAGGTCAGGGGTTCGACACCAGCCTGGGCAATGTGATAAAACCTCATCTCTACTAAAAATACAAAAGTGAGCCGAGTGTGGTGGCGCGCGCCTATAATCCCAGCTACTCGGGAGGCTGAGGCAGGAGAATCACTTGAACCCGGGAGGTGGAGGTTGCAGTGAGCCAAGATCACACCACTGCACTCCAGTCTGGGCAACAGAGAGAGACTTCATCCCAAAAAAATAAATAAAAAAAAAAAAAAAAAAAAAAAAAAAAAAGAAGATGCCTTCTGCAATCCAAGGAGAGAGTCCTCACTAGAAACCAACCCTGACAGCACTTTGACCGTGGACTTCCAGTCTCTAGAACTGTGAGGAAATAAGTTCTGTTGTGTAAGCCACCCATCTGTGATATTTTGTTATGGCAGCCAAGCAGAATAATACAATTGTGTTGGGGGGTCGTGGCTGGAGGCTGCTTTCCTAGTTTTATATCCCCTTGAAAAAACAGACTTTTGCCCTTAAAAGCATCCTATGTTTTACTCTGTGCAGGAGCCATTGTGACAAAACCTGTAGACGTTCTTGAACTTAGGACTTTATGGAAGAAATGAAACATTAGATGATTGGACCCATACTGGAAATGAAAACCATAATACCCTGAGGAAAAAAACAAAACAAAACAAAACACTATTAGTGAAACAGGAAAATTATAAAATTAACTTCTGTTTTCTACTTGATTTAAAAACTAGTGAAAACCTTCCAAGAGGTATGACTTAGGGTGTTACTCTGATGAAACCTAAGTTCTGCCCATCCTCAGCCTCTTACAAGGCCACACCCCCCTCACCCTCTGGACCCTGTTCTATTTTGCATATTGCAACAGCAGTTTGTATATCTGAATTTTTAAAAAAGAAATTAGTCTGTAAATGTGCAACTGTTGGGATTCATTTTCAGGACACCCTGTTATCAATATTTCTAAAGAGACTTCTTCCGTGGTGTATTTTCTTATAAACATTTGAGGTTGGTTGTTGGCGAGCTCCTCCTCCGTCGGCCGGACAGTTCTTCGATCATCCCAGTTGGTTCTCTGCGTCACCTCCCCAGCAGAAGAGCGATTGCTAATGGAATCCACAAGGAAACGAATCCCCTGTTTGAGCCAGAGCCCTCCCTGTGTGATATTATTTCACATCCCTCCAGCTGCGGGCATCCGGGGGTGTTATTTAAAAAGTAAAACAAAACAAAAACCATCCTGTGCCTGTTCTTATATGGGCTACCCCATAACGAAGTTCAGAAAGATAGCTGTTCACTATTAATCCTGACTGCCTTCCAAATAGCTGCAGAAAATATAAGCCGGCTCTGCCAACACTGACTCATCGAGCGCTTTCCCTCTTCCTACGAGGACTTCCTTTGGTACACAGGGGCCTCTGTCCTCTAGTTGTTGGTTTAGTAACAACCAGAAACAAAAACAAGCCTAAGCAGGTTAGGAGGTAACATCTCAGGTGCAACATGGAAGAAGCTTTTCATGAGTTTACTACTATACATTTCTTTTTTTTGCCTAAGCAAAACTTATGTATAATGAATGGCAAAAGTGGCCAGGCACAGTGGCTCATGCCTGTAATTCCAACACTTTGGAAGCCGAGGTAGGAGGTCTGCTTGAGGCCAGGAGTTGGAGACCAGCCTGTGCCACATAGTGAGACCCCGTTTCTACAGAAAAATAAAAAAATATATTAGCTGGGTGTGGTGGTACGTGCCTGTCATCCCAATGCTCTGGAGGCTGAGGCAAGAGGATCACTTGAACTCAAGAGTTCAAGGCTACCATGAGCTATGATTGTGCTACTGCACTCCAGCCTGAGTGACAGAGCAAGACCCTGTCGAAAGAAAGAGAGAAGAAGGAAGGAAGGAAGGAAGGAAATACTGAAACTATTTCTTTGTTACTAATAAACAATGTGTAATTGGGGATCTAGCAAGTGTTGTTATGGTTTTAGGAATGGATATTGTGGAAGTAGATTCCTCCTTGACAATCTGAAGTCTCATTGATCCCAGGACAACTGGGCAGCCTGAGACTTGTAGTAGTCAGGGTTCTCTAGAGGGACAGAACTAATAGGAAAGATGATATATGTGTGTGTGTGTGTGTGTGTGTATATATATATAATTTTTTTTTTTGAGACAGAGTCTCACTCTGTCACCTAGGCTGGAATGCAGTGGCGCCATCTCGGCTCACTGCAACCTCCACCTCCTGGGTTCAAGCGATTCTCCTGCCTCAGCCTCCTGAGTAGTGGGGATTACAGGTGCCTGCCACCATGCCCAGGTAATTTTTGTATTTTTGGTAAAGACAGGATTTTACCATGTTGACCAGGTTGGTCTCAATATCCTGATTTCAGGTGTTCTGCCCACCTTGGCCTCCCAAAGTGCTGAGATTACAGGCGTGAGCCACTGCACCCAGCTGAGGATAGACATATACATGAAAGGGAGCTTCTTAAGGAGAACATACTCACACGATCACAAGGTAAAGTCCCACAGTAGGCCGTCAGCGATCTGAGGCGCAAGGAAGCCAGTGGTGGATCAGTCCGAGTCCCAAAACCTCAGAAGTAGGGAAGCCTTCAGTCTGTGGCCAAAGGCTCAAGAGTCCCTGGCAAATCACTGTTGTAAATCCAAGAGTCCAAAAACTGAAGCACTTAGTGTCAGATGTTTGAGGGCTTCCTAGCATCCAGCACGGGAGAAAGATGGAGGCTAGAAGACTCCGCAAGTCTACTCTTCCATCTTCTTGTACCTGCTTTATCTTAGCCACGCTGGCAGCTGATTAAATGGTGCCCACCCAGACTGAGGTTGGGACCACCTCTCCCGCTCCACTGACTCAAATGTTAATCTCCGTTGGCAACGCCCAACACACCCAGACAACACTTTGCATCCTTCAGTCCAATCAAGTTGACACAGTATTAACCATCACAGACCTGATCCTTTTTCCTCACTGGATCAACCACCTTAAACTGAACAAAGTTCCAAGAAAAGATATTTGTATTTGAACTCTTTAGGGTCTTTCTTTTACTTTTTTAAAATGAGTAAAATAAAAACAAAATATAATGCCATTCTTGCTATCAGCCCGGGGAAGAATAAGGGTTTAGGGCTTCTAAACCCTTCTGAGCATGCTGGGTTCTGGCCGCCTGTAAATCATCAAGAAGCCGAATCTCCTTTATCAGCATCCCAGCAGACAACACAAGGACCCTAAAATGCTTTGTCACCAGCCACTTACAAGATACCATTCATTGTCCAGGACTTGGTTTCCACCTTTTGTTAACTCCCTATGTTAGACATTGTCATAATTGTTTGTTCAGTTTATTGTTTACGTTTACTTATGCACTTACCAGGTTCTTGCACAGGATTTCTTTTTGCAGCTCAGGTCTTTCTCTCTGTGATCCTTTTCCTTCTGCTTGAAGAATATTAAGTCCCTTTACAAAGGTCTGTTTTAGTTAGGCTCTATGTTTTGTGTTTTTTTTTGAGATGGAGTTTTGCTCTTTCACCCAGGCTGGAGTGAAGTGGTGAGATCTCGGCTCACTGCAACCTCTGTCCCCCAGGCTCAAGCAATTCTCCTGCCTCAGCCTCCCAAAAAGCTGGGATTATAGGCACCCACCACCATGCCCAGCTAATTTTTGTATTTTTAGTAGAGACAGGGTTTCGCCATGTTGGCCAGGCTGGTCTCTAACTCCTGACCTCAGGTGATCCACTCACCTCGGCCTCCCAAAGTGCTGGGATTACAGGCGTGAGCCACTGCGTTTGGCCAGCTCTCTTTTTATTTACCTGAAAATGTCTTTATTTCACTTTTATTCTTAAAAGACAATTTTGCTGTGAGTATAATATGATTAAAATACAACACACTACCTGTTCTTTTCTTCTCAAGTGCTTTAAAAATGTTATTCTTTTGCCTTCTGGTTCCATTGTGTTTCTTGTTGAGAGGTCAATTTTCTGTCTGAGTGTATGGCTTATAGGGTGATCTGTCTTTGCTGTTAGAATCTTCTCTTTGTTTTAGAGGGTCTATATTACCACTGCAATGAATCTAGGCATACATGTGTTTTATTTATCCTGCTTGGGAATCATTGTTTCCAGCATTTGAAGATTCAAGTGTTTTATCAGTTTTGGAAAATTCTGAGCCATTATCTTACTGAATATTGCTTTCTTTCCATTCTTTGGAATTCCAGTCAGATATATGTAGAACTTTTCATTCTATCCTCCATGTCTTCATATTTTTCATCTCGTTGCTTTCTGTCTTGTATTCTAGGAAATTTCTTCAAATCTATATTTCAGTTCACTAATTCTTCCTTCAGCTGAGTCTAATCTGCTGTGTAACCCATTAAGTTCATGTCTTACTAATTGTATTTTTTATTTCCTGAAGTTTGCTTTGGTTAGTTTTGAAATCACCCTGGTCTTATGGTGTGTTCTTCTTTTTTCTAATATTTACTCATTTATATTTGTTTTAAATTCATTCTTGTATATTCGTTTTAAATTTATTTTTATATTAATTGTCTTTACTTGTTTTCCTTTCCTTAAAAATAACTGATATAGAAGTTAAGAATTACTTACGCAGATAGCAAGGGCATGAGGGTCCTCTGTAAGGCTTTTTTTTTTTTTTTTTTTTTTAAAATAAAAAGCAGCCCCAAATCATTTTCTAACAAAGAGCAGCCTGCAAGCTAGGAGCTTGTATGGGTGAATACCAGCAGGAACTATGGACTAGACATGTTCAAGATGGCAGCTCCATCTTCTCTTCTTTGCTAGCCACCTGTACTGTAAAGGAGTGAACAAGATGACACTGATCAACTAGAAATCCAATTTGCATAAGATTAGGGTGGGGCGACCAGCCTTCCCCATACACTATGTAGAGATCGTACCTGATCAAACCAATCTGTGAGCCCTATGTAAATCAGACGCCACCTTCTCCAGCCTGCCTATAAAATCTGATACAGTCCACCACCTCCCGTCTTTTCAGACATCTCTCTCTGTCTTTCGCAAGGAACTGCTCTCCTCTCTCCTTTCTTCTATTAAACTTTCTTCTCCTTAACCCACCCACATGTGTCTGTGTCCTGAATTCTTTCTCAGAGCATGACAACGAACCCCAGGGTATATACTCCAGACAGTGTAGCCCCTTCATAACCAGTAGAATTTCAGAATATAAAAATACATATTAAAAGTATACAGCATATTAAACATAATTTTAATACATTTTGATATTTGTAGTTCTCATATTTGTAGTATTTAGGAGTCTAATTCAGCTGTTGATTACTTGTACTGATTTTTATTCCTAGAAGAATGTTTTTTCTCTCCTTTCACTCTCTCTCTCTCCCAAGAGCTCATTTTCCATGCAAATTTAATCATGGAAAATTACTGAAGACTAAGGTCCATTTCTCCAAGGACAATTTGCATTTATTTTTTCCAGGTGCCCAAGGAAGTAACAAACCAGATCCACTTTAAATGGAAGCCTTGGCTTGAGGCTTTCAGTATCACACAGATCATGGGCTGGGCTGTGATCATGAATTTTCAGTAGAGACTGTTCCCCTTCTCCACACAAAGCCAAAGAGAAACAAATTTGTTTGCTTTTTTTTTTTTTTTTTCCCTAGTTCACTCTTATACCTTAAGAATAGCCTTTTAGGAATTCTGGCTTTATTGTGTGTTGAGGGAGTGGGTGGGTGCAGGGGAGGCGGGTGGGCTCTGTTCCAACTCTTTAGTTTGGTGGGTCTAAGCTTATCTTTATTTCTCCACAGGGCTATGGAAACGGGATTGGCAAATAGCCTTAGGGTAGTTTGAAGAATTTAGCTTTCAGAATTCACAGCTGAGCTTTGATAGTGGCCTGTTGTGAGCTCCCTTACATTCTCATGGGTTCCAACATTTTCAGGTGTTTTGTAATGGGATGGTTTGAGAATAGCGAAGCCTCCATATTGCCAAAATAGAATCTAAGTGGTTTGCTCTGATTCTTGCTAAATTGTTTATGTCTCTTTACTTCTTGCGTTATATGCCCTTCTTTATAAACTTAAAATGCAGTCTACTCTGTTTTCTCAATATCCCCATGTCAGGATCCCACATGCCCATTCATTTACTTCGATAGTTTTTCCTTCTAAATTTGTGCCCATTTTCTTCTTAGAACTTCGGGCCTGGATTTCTCATTACCTTTTTTTGTATGAGGGACAACTGGATTTCATTCCCAAACACCGACCATTTCCATATTTCCCTTCACCTTCTGGAGAAACCTGCCATGGATAATGCGACAATTATTTATCTTTCTCTCTGGTCTCTCTATGAACCAAATATTAACACCCTTATAAAAATCTGCACCACACTTAACAAAAATCAGTGTAGACACTCACAGTCTTTTGATTTTGTACATAGATGTTTGAAGTTCTGTGAAACAAGGATTTTAAAAAAAATCTTCCACATTTACAATTTATAACTGAGTGGTCTGGGCTTGCTTTCAGAAGAACTTATTATAGCCCCCTTGTCAAATCCAATAGGAAGATGGGTCTTCTCCTGTTAAGTAATGAATGATGAGGCTTTTGTTGTTGAGGTCCCTCTAACAAGCAACAAATGTTCTCCCAAAATAATTGGGGCTCCTGATTACGGGGAGGTTGTTCATTTTTTTCCAGTACCAATTTGTTTTGCTTCCAGGGGCAGAACTAAAGGTATGTTTGGAAATGACAATGAGGTAGAATTTTTTTTTCTGTACAAGAAAAGCAAGGCCAGGCACAGGGGCTCATGCCTATAATCCCGGCACTTTGGGAAGCCCAGGCCGAGGTGGGCGGATCACTTGAACCCAGGAGTCTGAGAGCAGCCTGGGCAACATGTTGAAACCCTGTCTATACAAAAAAATACAAAACTTAGCCAGGAGTGGTGGTGTGTGCCTGTGGTCCCAGCTAATCAGGAGGCTGAAGTGAGACATTCGCTTGAGCCCAGGAGGTTGAAGCTGCAATGAGCTGAGATTGCACCACTGACCTCCAGCTTGGCTGACAGAGTGAAACCCTGTCTCTTACCAAAAAATTAAAAAAAAAATAAACAACAAAAACAAGCAAAACATTTGAATCTGTCCAACAAAGGGGCAAGGTCTATCTGTGTTCTCTGTCTCTTAAAAGTCCCAGAAAGTAGATTTCTGCTGGGAAGCCTGTAGGTCCATGTTAGTGATAGAGGAAGAGAAGCCTCTATAACCAGAAAGACATGGTTTGTTTCCGTCTTGGTTACAGTATATTAGTGAAATTTAAGAGTTAGGAAACAAACAACTGCCTACTTCAACATCAGCAGCTGCATTCTCTGACTTTCATGTTTGAGTTCCTTAAGTGCTAATAAATACATTTAGGTTCGGGGACACAGCAGAAACTCTGCCGCTGGGAATCAGTCATGCCTAGGGTGCTGCTAACATTCTGAGGAGTTGAAGTGGATACTAAGGATTGTCTGTTTTTAGAATTGTTCACACATCTCTTCTAGGGTGTGTGTTGCAGTCCATTAAGAGTTAGGTGGGGGCTGGACGCGGTGGCTGATGCTTGGAATCTCAGCATTTTGGGAGCCTGAGGCGGGCAGATCAGCTGAGGTCAGGAGTTCAAAACCAGACTGGCCAACATGGTGAAACCCCATCTCCACTAAAAATACAAAAAAAATTAGCTGGGCATGGTGGGGGTGCCTGCGATCCCAGCTACTTAGGAGGCTGAGGGAGGAGAATTGTTTGAACCCAGCAGGCGGAGGTTGCAGTGAGTTGAGATTTCGCCACTGTACTCCAGCCTGGGTGACACAGCGAGACTCTGTCTCAAAAAAAAAAAAAAAGAAAAAGAGTTAGGTGGGGCTGGGTATAGGGGGCTCACTCCTGTAATTCCAGCACTTTGGGAAACACAGGATAGAGGATTGCTTGAGGCCAAGAGTTCAAGACCAGCCTGGGTAACATAGGGAGACCTTGTCTCTACAGGAAATTAAAAAAAAAAAAAAAAATTAGCCAGGCATGGTGGTGCATGCCTGTAGTCCCAGCTATTCTGGAGGCTGAGGTGGGAGGATTGCTTGAGCCCAGGAGGTCGAGGCTGCAGTGAGCCAAGACAGGGCCACTCCACTCCAGCCTGAGTGACAGAGCAAGACCCTATTGAGAGGTGAAGCCAGCTGGACTTCTGGATTGGGTGAGGACTTGGAGAACTTTTCTGTTTTACAAGAGGATTGTAAAATGCACCAATCAGCATTCTGTAGTGAGGATTGTAAAATGCACCAATTAGCACTCTGTGGCTAGCTAGAGGTTTGTAAAACGTGCCAACCAGTGCTCTGTAAAAACACACCAATCAGTGCTCTGTGGCTAGCTACAGGTTTGTAAAATTGAATAATCAGTACTCTGTAAAATGGACCAATCAGCAGGACGTGGGCAGGGACGAATAAGGAAATAAAAGTTGGCTACCCCAGCCAGCTGCAGCAATCCGGGTCTCCTTCCACACTATGGAAGCTTTGTTCTTTTGCTGTTAACAATCTTGCTGCTACGCACTCTTTGGGTCCGTGTCACTTTTGAGAGCTGTAACACTCACCACGAAGGTCCACAGCTTTATTCTTGAAGTCAGCGAGACCACGAACCCACCAGAAGGAACAGAATCCGGACACACTATCTCAAAAAAAAAGAAAAAAAGAAAAACACAGTAAGGTGGGTCCCAAACTGCCTCCTGAGGAGCACCTTGGCACTGCTTGCGGCATTCCCTGTGTGACCAGAGCACCAACAGCAAAGTCACAGCACCCAAAGGTAAGAGGTCACCTCTTCTCCACGTTCATATCCTTTTCTTCTTTAACTTCCCATCCTTCATGTGTCAGCTTCTGGTCATCACCCCTTCCAGGAAGCCCACCCCAGCCTGGGCAGAGATTCTCCACTTTGTGCCCCTGCACTCTGCCCACAGCCCTACCAGAGTGGCGATCACAGTATCCATTGGCGTCCAGGATTTGGCTTAACATGCAACATTTGAGAACCAGGTTATGGTACTTTTGGTGTAACACTGATTTTTGAGAATTTCAATCTGAAGTCATTTATATCTTGATATGCAATTACATAAAATGAAGACATATGGTTGTTACATTCAAGCTAAACAAAGGTGCACATGTTTAGAAAGGGCTCTGATCACAGCCCTTCTCAGTTTAAAACCCCTCCCAAAAGATCTCCCTTGGATTCTCATTGTTTCTTCTGCTTATTCCTCTTTTTCATGTCTCCCCAAAGCAGTTTTGGGTTCCAGTGAAATTCTATCAACTGGAAAATCATTTAGAATGAGGGTGGAGTGGAAACAGACAGTAATGCAAACAGGATGGGGTATGGTGAGGGAATTAGAGGAGGGGATGGCAGCGAAGGGAAGGAGGGCAGGAGACAGGAGCCGGGGAGTTTCCCAGCCTAATTCCCGTCTCTTCACCTGGAGCCAGACACGTCCCTTCTCCCACAGGTGGTTCTTTTCTCCTCTCATCCTCCATCCCCTTCTGTTTTCTTTCTAAGCTAACGCCAGTCCCTGGAGCCTCCTTTCTCCTGGCCTGAGAAAATTTATTTCAGCCTGTACTGTCTTTCCCGATTATCCTACCTGGAGAAACACAGCTGTACTTTTAGCAAGAACAGAGACCAGGGACTAGTTCGGAATAGTTATTTTAGCTAGAGGTACACAGTTTGGACATGGCTTATTTTAAGATAAAATACAGTGTATCAGTATTAATGTGGCGATTTTGGGATCCCAGGATGTGATCTATGAAGTGAGAGACCTGTGTTGTCATTTTGCCTCTGTTTTGCCATCACTCACCGCAGCAGTGATACTTGGCAAGGAAACCATGTGTGCGTTGTTGGACTCCCCCAGTGAACTAGAGGGGTTTGCTTACTGCTTTGAACGCGGGGCTTCATACAGAACTTGGCAAACTGTAAAGACTTAAGACGTAATTGCTGAATGAGTGAATGGATTAATGATGCGGGCGGCCTTCACGCTCAGTGAGGACACCTGTCAGGCTTCTCAACATTCATGAGAGATGGTGGCCCCCGTTTCTTGTATTCATGATTTCTAAAACTTCCAGGTTTGACTGGGCACAGTGGCTCATGCCTGTAATTCCAGCACTTTGAAAGGCTGAGGAGAGCGGATCACTTGAGGTCAGGAGTTTGAGACCAGCCTGGCCAACATGGTGGACCCCCGTCTCTACCAAAAATAAAACAATTAGCCAGGCGTGGTGATGGTGGTGGTGTGCACCTGTAATCCCCACTACTCAGGAGGCTGAGGCGGGAGAATCAGAGAATAGCTTGAACCTGGGAGGGAGAGGTTACAATGAGCCGAGTTCATGACACTGCACTCCAGCCTGGGTGGCAGAGCGAGAATCCATCTCAAAAAAAAAATAAAAATAAAAAAAACTTGCAGATTTGCCGCCTCCAACACCACCATGGCAGACAGGCCTCTTCAGGCCCCTATGAGGGGAGTTTGTCTGCCCTCAAGTTCTTTGCAATGTGCCAACCTAGAGACAATTTATCAAGTTAGATTTTCAGAAGGCTGCAAATCTGGTCCTGCTCATTTAGCACATCCAAGGGTTTGATGGAATGAGCTGCTTTCACATCGTATTCTTGAATTTTATCAAATGCTCTTTTGGGAAAGGTCACATAAAAACTGCACCTGCTGTAAAAGTATTGCTCATTGATTTCTCAGTGTCTCATATATAATGATAAATTTGTTTAAGAGTTGTGTGTATGTCCTTGGACAAGATATTTAACCTCTTTGGGCTTCAGTTCTTGTATGTGAACAACTGGAATGATAGTGTCTACTGTACATGGTTGTTGTGAGGATAAGAAATAATGTATTTAAGTCACATAATTGTGCCAGGTACCCGGTACCTAGTAGGGGTATTCAATAGTTTTTTTCTTCATTGGCACGCTCTTGGTTCACTATGCCATTTCTACAATGGCACGCTCTTGGTTCACTGCAACCTCCGCCTCCCAGGTTCAAGTGATTCTTCTGCCTCAGCCTCCCAAGTAGCTGGGATTACAGGTGTGCGCCACCACGCCCAGCTAATTTGTTTTTGTATTTTTAGTAGAGATGGGTTTTCACCATGTTGGCCAGGCTGGTCTTGAACTCCTGACCTCAAGTGACCACCCTGCCTCGGCCTCCCAAAGTGCTGGGATTACAGGTGTGAGCCACAGGGATGGCCTCAATAAAGTTACTCATAATAACTGTGATGATGATGATTATGCTTCTCTTTTGTTTTTGACTGTCCCTGGGAAAGAGCAAACTAGGAAGAATAGCAACCACGCTAACCAAAAGGGATGACTGCTGCTATGACTGAACATTGTCAGTTTTGAGATTTGCGGTGTGTGAATCCCTGTTGCATGGGCCTGTGTTTTGAGAGTGTCTTCATCCTCACCCATGGGCCTCATATTTTGACTACTCCATCTCTACTATGGAAGGCAACAGTCTCCTATTTCCTCTCACAACCAAACACCGAAACCAACACATACACATGCTTGTTTTCTTTTGATGAGGCTACATCCCCAAAAACCCAACATAAGTCAACATCATGAAGTGGAAAATGCATTTAACACCCCAGACATCCATCAAGTGGAAACATTTTAAATCCAAGCATCGTAGGTCGGGTATTGTCTGTTTATTTTATTTTATTTTATTTATTTTTTATTATTATTATACTTTAAGTTCTAGGGTACATGTGCATAACGTGCAGGTTTGTTACATATGTGTACTTGTGCCATGTTGGTGTGCTGCACCCATCAACTCGTCATTTACATCAGGTATAACTGCCAATGCAATCCCTCTCCCCTCC
>NW_012104489.1:0-451 GCF_000951045.1 Mandrillus leucophaeus
TCATGGTGGCTCAGGCCTGTAATCCCGGCATTTTGGAAGGCCAAAGTGGGCAGATTACTTGTGTTCAGTAGTTGGAGACCAGCCTGAGCAACATGGCAAAACCTGTCTCTACAAAATTAAAAAATAATAAAACTTATTGTGACATATGGCATGTGCCTGTAGTCTGAGCTACTCAGGAGGCTGGGGCGGGAAGATCGCTTGAGCCTAGGAGGCAGAGGTTGCAGTGAGCTGAGACTGCACCATTGCACTCCAGCTCGGGCAACAGAGAGAAAACTTGTCTCAAAAAAAAATTATCTTCATTTTTGTACGCCAGCATTAGATTTATTAAAAAGCAACAAGTGTAGAAAGACATCTGTGCTAGAGAGATGTACTTTTACATTAAACCACTAATTGAAAGATATATTTTTTTCTCAAAAACAAAAATAAAACATGCTTCTCATGGTACTCAGTA
>NW_012104489.1:2494-3379 GCF_000951045.1 Mandrillus leucophaeus
ATAAAGAATGTGACTCTGGGTTAAAAAGTACCAACCCAGTCTGAGCACAGTGGCTCATTTCTGGAATCCCAATGCTTTGGGAGTCTGAGCCTAGAAGATCTCTTGAGGCCTGGAGTTCAAGACCAGCCTGGGCAACATAGTGAGACCCTGTTACTACAAAAAAACTAGCCGGGCATGGTGGTGTGCACCTGTAGTCCCAGCCACTGGGGAGGCTGAGAAAGGAGGCTCGCTACAGTGATCTATGATTGTACTACTGTGCTTTAGCCTGGGCTACAGAGCAAGACCTTATCTCAGGAAACAACAACTACAACCCCTTAAAGTGTATCTTTTTTTTTTTTTTTTTTTTTTTTGTTTCTCGCTCTGTTGCCCAGGCTGTAGTGCAGTGGCCGGATCTCGGCTCCGGGTTCACGCCATTCTCCTGCCTCAGCCTCCCGAGTAGCTGGGACTACAGGCACCTGCCACCTGGCCCGGCTAGTTTTTTTTTTTTTATTTTTTAGTAGAGACGGGGTTTCACCAGGTTAGCCAGGATGGTCTCGATCTCCTGACCTCGTGATCCGCCCGTCTCGGCCTCCCAAAGTGCTGGGATTACAGGCGTGAGCCACCGCGCCCGGCCAAGTGTATCTTTTTCTCCCTAAAACTAGAAAATAAATATGAAGAAGTTAATTTTATTTTTAAATTTTTATTAATAAGTGTTTAATAAATTATTTCCTGTTTGACTACTATCACTCTGGCTGTTACTCATGCTTTCAGTATTTATTTTTTCATGTCTGATCAAGACATGCATTCTGTTGGATCCACCTATGCCAGTGAGTATTGGATCCTAAGGTATTTGGTTTCCTTCCAAAAATACCTTACTGAAAATACCTTATAGCATGGAGGAACTCT
>NW_012104490.1:0-525 GCF_000951045.1 Mandrillus leucophaeus
AAAGCAGGCGGGCAACACCCTCAGAATCCCTGTGTATGATTAACCAGAGGAAAACGATCCTCGGAGGTAGGAGGGAGCCAAAGATGGCGAGAGGACGAGAAACAGGCCTTACAGTCCTGCCACTTGGGCGGAGGATGGTTCGTGGGGTTATCGCACTTTCATATATACGCCAAATAGAACAATTAGACTACAGGCTATTCTAGAGATAATCACCAACCAAACCACCTGAGCCCTAGAAATGCTTGCACAACAACAAACCCAAATGCAAGCGGCAATTTATCAAAACAGGCTGGCACTAGGCTACTTAGTAGCAGAAGAGGTGGGGCCTGTGGTAGGTTTAATATCTCCAATTGCTATCTTAACATAGGCGATAATGGAAAAGCGGTTCTAAAAATCACTTCAAACATCAGAAAAGTAGCCCATGGACCACGCCAAACCTGAAGGGAGGGGACCCAACAAAACTTCTAGGAGGTGGTTCTCTAATTTAGGAGGATTGAAAATGCTGGTAGGGACGGTCATCTTCAT
>NW_012104490.1:3350-4358 GCF_000951045.1 Mandrillus leucophaeus
ACATGGTGAAACCCTGTCTCTACTAAAAATACAAAACTTAGCCAGGGAGGCGGAGGTTGCAGTGAGCCAAGATCGAGCCACTGCACTCCAGCCTGCGCAACACAGCGAGACTCTGTTTCAAAAAACAAACAAAATAAACTAAACCCACCTGTAGGCCTGGAGTAATCATGCTTGTAATCTCAGCACTTTGGGAGTCTGAGACAGGTGGATTGCTTGAGTCCAGGAGTTCGAGACCAGCCTGAGTAGCATGGTGAAACCCCATGTCTACAAACACTTTGTTTTTAAAGCTGGGCATGGTGGTGCACACCTGAAGTCCTAGCTACTCTGGAGGCTGAGGTTCGAGAATCCCCTGAACCCAGGAGGCGGAGCTTGCAATGAGAGGAGATTGAGCCACTGCACTCCGGCCTGGGCGACAAAGTGAAACCACTTCTCAAAAAAATAAAAACAACAAAATACCACTGAACTCCCGCCTGGGTGACAGAGTGAGACCCCTTCTCAAAACAAAAACAAAAACAAAACAACAAAACAGCACTTGTAACTGCAGCTAATCAGAGCATGGATATTCGGGGCCACTTGAGTCAGTGCTCCTGGCTTGCAATCTCTAAACTTGGCCCAGAGAAGCTCTTCTCACGTGAGTTTTGCCCCTGCTTCTTTCTTTAGGTCGACACCTGCTAGGCTTAGGACACTGTGGGCGGGGACAACAGAAAGGATATTTTCAACCTTTTTTGGTAACAAGAGTTGTTTCTTTTTTCTTTTTTTTCCTCTGCCCAATGATAAAAGAGTTGCCTCTTTTATTTTTTTATTTTATTATTATTTTTTTGAGACGGAGTCTTGCTCTGTCGCCCAGGCTGGAGTGCAATAGCGCGATCTGGGCTCACTGCAAGCTCCGCCTCCCAGGTTCACACCATTCTCGTGTCTCAGCCTCCCAAGTGGCTGGGACTACAGGCGCCCGCCACCATGCCCGGCTAATTTTTTGTATTTTTAGTAGAGATGGGGTTTCACCGTGTT
>NW_012104491.1:0-749 GCF_000951045.1 Mandrillus leucophaeus
TCAGCCTCCTGAGTAGCTGGGATTACAGTACAATCAGCTAATTTCTGTATTTTTTTAGTAGAGACGGGGTTTCGCCATGTTGGTCAGACTGGTCTCAAACTCCTGACCTCAGGTGATCCACTCACCTCGGCCTCCCAAAGTACTGGGATTACAGGCGTGAGCCACTGTGCCCAGCCCCCTATCCTTTGTTTTCTTTGTAGCTTCCTGAGTTCCTATTCTGTCTTGCAAAACTTTCTCAGCCCGTGTCCATAAGAATGTTTTCCTAAATTTATAGTGTTGCTTTTCACAGTTAGATGGTTAGTCCATTTAAATATGTTTTTATCTATGATGTAAGATAGGGATCTAACATTTTTTCCTCATAATTGATAGACAATTGCCCAAATATCATTTGTAAGAATAATCCATCTTTTCCCTAATGATTTGAATTGTTATCTTTATCATAAATAAGTAATTATTCATTTGCATTTGAATCTCTCTCTGGATTCCGTTTCACTAATCTATTAGTCGGTTCCTGTGATATTATCATACGTTTTTTCTTCTTCTTCTTCAAGATGGGGTCTTATGTTCCCCAGGCTTGTCTCAAACTCCTGGGCTGAAGCGATCCTCCTGCCTCAGCCTCCCAAAGTTCTGGGATTACAGATGTGAGCCTCCACGCCCAGCCATACTATACTTTTTTTAAACTGCAGTAGCTTTATAGTAAGATTTAAAATCTAGAATGGCAGGCCTCTTTTTATTTTTTTCAAACTTGT
>NW_012104491.1:4772-5935 GCF_000951045.1 Mandrillus leucophaeus
GCCTCGGCCTCCCAAAGTGCTGGGATTACAGGCGTGAGCCACCGCACCCGGCCTATTTTTATTTATTTATTTTTTGAGATGGAGTTTCACTCTTGTTGCCCAGGCTGGAGTGCCATGGCATTATCTCAGCTCACCACAACCTCTGCCTCCCGGGTTCAAGCAATTCTCCTACCTCAGCCTCCCAAGTAGCTGGGATCACAGTGCAACATGACACCCAGCTAGTTTTGTATTTTTAGTAGAGACAGGGTTTCTCCATGTTGGTCAGGCTGGTCTCGAACTCCCGACCTCCAGTGATCTGCCCACCTCAGCCTCCTAAAAGTGCTGGAATTACAGGCATGAGCCACTGCACCTAGCCAATTCTTCTCCTATTTTAACATCAACTTAAATGCAGAACATTTGAAGAGATTTCAGGTTATTATAAGGAATGGTTTTGGTGGGTTTTTTTTCTTTTCTTTTTTTTTTTTTTTGAGACAGGGTGTCACTGTGTCGCCCAGGCTGGAGTGCAGTGTTGCAAACAGAGCCCACTGCAGCCTCAACTTCCTGGGCTCAAGCAGTCCTCCTGCCTCAGCCTCCCAAGTAGCTTAGAATCACAGGCACACACCACCATACCTGGCTAATTTTTTTCGTTTCGTTTTTCACTGAGATGAGGTCTCCCTGTGTTGCCCAGGCTGATCTTGAACTCCTGGGCAAAGCAGTCCCCCCGGCCTTGGCCTCCTAAAGTGTTGGGATTACAGGTGTGAGCCACCACACCCAGCCAAACTGTTTATCAGTCTGAGTGCGATGGCTCACAGCTGTTTTCCTAGCACTTTGGGAGGCTGAGGTGGAAGGATTGCTTCAGCTTAGGAGTTCAAGACCAGCCTGGGCAACATAGGGAGACCCCTGTCTCTACAAAAAAAAAAATATATATATATTTTTTGAGACGGAATCTTGTTCTGTTGCCCAGGCAGAAGTGCAGTGGCAGGATCTCAGCTCACTGCAGGCACCCCCTCCTGGGTTCACGCCATTCTCCTACCTCAGCCTCCCGAGTAGCTGGGACTACAGGCACCTGCCACCATGCCCAGCTAAATTTTTGTATTTTTCTTTTAGTAGAGACGAGGTTTCACCATGTTAGCCAGGATGGCCTCGATCTCCTGACTTCATGATCCACCTGCCTTGGCCCCCCA
>NW_012104492.1:0-1142 GCF_000951045.1 Mandrillus leucophaeus
ACCGCACCCAGCCCCCGGCCTTGTCTTTCTTTTGGATGCTGCAGAGGCCCTCTGTAGCATCCCAAAGTTGGAGGTAAAAAAAAAAAAAAAAAAAAGCTGGTGCAGTGGCTCACGCCTGTAATCTCAGCACTTCACGAGACTGAGGCAGGCGGATCACGAGGTCAGGAGTTTGAGAGCAGCCTGGACAATATGGTGAAACCCTGTCTCTACTCAAAATACAAAAATTAGCTGGGCATAGTGGCACACGCCTGTAGTCCAAGCTATTCAGGAGCCGGAGGCAGGAAAATTGCTTGAACCCGGGAGGTGGAGGTTGCAGTGAGCTGAGATTGCACCATTGCACTCCAGCCTGGGTGACAGAGCAAGACTTCATGTCAAAAGAAAAAAAAAAAAAAAGGATCCAAAATAGGATTACAGATTGCTGTAAAATAAGTCATTCATTTAGCCAAAGTGATAATAAAAAGATTTTTAAAGCAAAAACCTTTACTCTTTGATAGATAGGAGACTTAGTTTTCCAAACATTCAAAGGACCTAAGAAAGATAGCCTAAGACAGAACCTCTCTTTCTTTCATCTCTCCTTTTTATTTTTTGCAGTTTACTCAAAATATGAGCAGAAATATTTTAGTGTCTTATTACTGCTACACAAAATTTTTGCTTAAAAGAGAAAATCAAATTTTACTTTTGTATTAGTGTGCTGTTGATACTAAAGCTAATTTTATTTTTTAATCTAAAGACATTTTTACTATAAACATAATACAAATAAAAACTAAAATATTGAGAAAAGACAAAGTCATCCATTTACTGCCCTCCAATCCTACTATAACCACAGTTAGTAATTTACTTTGTCACCTTTTTTTTTCGTTCTTTATTTCTTTTTTTTGAGACAGGGTCTCACTCAGTCACTCAGGTTGAAATGCAGTGGTGCAGTCATGGCTCACTGCAGCTTTGATCTCTCTGGTGAGTGACTGAGTGAGACAGGGTCTCACTCAGTCACTCAGGTTGAAATGCAGTGGTGCAGTCATGGCTCACTGCAGCTTTGATCTCTCTGGGCTCAGGTAATCCTCCCAACTCAGCCTCCTGAGTAGCTGGGACCACAGGTGCACACCACCATGCCTGGCTAATTTTGTATTTTTTGTAGAGATAGG
>NW_012104492.1:6752-7456 GCF_000951045.1 Mandrillus leucophaeus
TAGAGCGAGACTCCGTCTCAAAAAAAAAGAAATATTTTAAGTTTTAATACTTAGAAGTATTTTAAGTTACTGTAAAGACTTTGAAACTATTACACAGGTACCCTCCCCCGTGATGTTTTTCCTAGTCATCCTGGGTCTCAAGTAGCTACATGGCATCCAAGATAGGCAGGGCCTGTCTGAAGCCTGAATTTACTCATCAGCAGTAGACCTCATGACAGAAGACAGAAATGGGAAGACAATGCCTGGAGGATGGAACCCTCCCAGAATAGCCAGGAGGCAAAGCTAGGGCAGGGGAAAAGGGGCTATGTTGGGCTTGATTCTGCCTTGCAGCTGGTGGCCTAGGCATTGAGAATGTGTCCTCGTTCTTCACTGTGGGCATACATCCAGACCTCTGACTCCAGAGGCTCAAAACCAAAAACAGTCAAATCAAGCAAGTATCAAATTATATTTAACTGATAATTTTGAAGCCATTTCTATTTTACTAACAATTTAAAACTACCTTTATTTGCTAAATATTACATACATGTAACACATATAGACACACAGACACAAAGACAGGAGCAGATATTATAGCTTTCATAAAGAATTCTCATTTGCTGGCTTTTAAATGGTTTTTCTTTTCTCCATTCAGACTGTCATTCTATTACCTGTTTCATTGCCCTAAGCGGTTGTTAGCTAGGCAACCTTAAATTTGCATTTCTTGT
>NW_012104493.1:0-917 GCF_000951045.1 Mandrillus leucophaeus
ATAGTGAGACCAATATCTCTACAAAAATTTTAAAAAATTAGCTGGGTGTGGTGGCACACACCTGTAGTCCCAGCTACTCAGGAGGCTGAGGTGGGAGGAATGATTGAGCCTGGGAAGTAGAGGCTGCAGTGAGATGAGGTCACATCACTGCACTCCAGCCTGGGCCACAGGGAGAAACCCTGTCTCAAAAAAAAGATTAAAAACTTCATCTCTTCAAAAGACACTGTTAAGAGAATAAAAGGACAAGCCACAGAATGAGAGGAAATATTTATAAACCATATATTTGATAAAAGACTTGTATGCAGAATATGTAAAGAACTTTCAAAACTCAGTAAGAAAACAACCAACCCAATTTTTTTAAATGGGCAAAATATTTGAATGAACCCTTCACCAAGGAAGCTGCAGAGCTGGCAAACAAGCACAGGAAAATAGGCTTAACATTGTTGTCATTATAGAAATGCAAATTAAAATCACAATGAGAGGCTGGATACAGTGAGTCTTGCCTGTAATCCCAACACTTTGGGAAGTCGAGGTGGGAGGATCACTTGAGCCCAAGAGGTCGAGCCCATGATTGCACCACGACACTCCACCCTGGGAGACAGAGTGAGACACTATCTCACACACACACACAAAAATCATAATGAGAAACCACTGGCCAGGCGCGGTGGCTCACACCTGTAATCCCAGCACTTTGGGAGGCCAAGTTGGGCGGATCACGAAGTCAGGCGATCAAGACCATCCTGGCTAACACAGTAAAACCCCGTCTCTACTAAAAATACAAAAAATTAGCCGGGCGTGGTGGTGGCGCCTGTAGTCCCAGCTGCTTGGGAAACTGAGGCAGGAGAATGGCGTGAACCCGGGAGGCGGAGCTTGCAGTGAGCCGAGATCGCACCACTGCACTCCAGCCTGGGTGACAG
>NW_012104493.1:7142-7426 GCF_000951045.1 Mandrillus leucophaeus
GGGCTGGATATGGAGGGTGAGGGGGGCCGTCAAAGAAAAATCCTAGACTTCTGGCTGATTGGTAACGTCATCACCCAAGAAATAAAATACTGGACGAAGATCTGGCTTGGTGTGGAAGGTCAGGGAACACCATGAATTCAGTCTTGTGTTTGACGTGGTCTTTGAGACATCGAGATACAGAAATCAAGAAGCAGCTGGATGTAGGGATTTGGAGCTCCAAGGGGAGAGCGGAGCTGGCGATGTGCATTTCACAGCCATTAGAAAACAAATGGTAATTAAAGCCA
>NW_012104494.1:0-1692 GCF_000951045.1 Mandrillus leucophaeus
TAAACCTGGGAGGTGGAGCTTGCGGTGAGCCGAGATCCGGCCACTGCACTCCAGCCTGGGCGACAGAGCCAGACTCCGTCTCAAAAAAAAAAAAAAATTAGCCAGGCGTGGTGGCGGATACCTGTAATCCCAGTTACTCGGGAGGCTGAGGCAGGAGAATCGCTTGAACCTGGAAGGTGGAGGTTGCAGTGAGCCAAGATCATACCACTGCACTCCAGCCTGGGCAACAAGAGTGAAACTTTGTCTTAAAAAAAAAAAAAAAAAATTGAGATCTGAACAGTTGTTAGAGAGAAACTACCTAGTCCCACCCATCCATTGTACAAAGAAATGAAGCTGATTAGACCCAAGAACTCAGCAGTGAATGGCACAGCCACAATCCCAATCCTGACTTTAGTTTCTGTTTCATGCCATCTCATTAATGGTACTTGGCCTTTCATATACAGAATACTTTTTTTTTGGCCAGGCACAATGGCTCACACCTGTAATCCCAGCACTTTGGGAGGCCGAGGCGGGTGGATCACTTGAAGTCGGGAGTTTGAGACCAGCCTGGCCAACATGGAGAAACCCCATCTCTACTAAAAATACAAAATTAGCCGGGCGTGATGGCACATGGCTGTAATCCAGCTACTCAGGAGGCTGAGGCAGGAGAATCACTTGAACTTGGGAGGTGGAGTTTGCAGTGAGCCAAGATCGCGCCATTCCACTCCAGCCTGGGCAATAACAGCGAAACTCCGTTTCAAAAACAAAAAAGAAAACTGTTAAAATTGAATAAATATAAATAAAACAATAAATATAAATAAATTATATTTATTCCTATGATAGAGCAATTTGATTTTCTTCTTTATTAAGTTTGTTGAAACTTTGTTAATAGATTTGTCCTCCGAGGTAGCTGAATTTTGCAATCTGATTACTCTGCCATCAATGAAGGGAAGGAATTGTTGGGAGTGAGGATGTTTGTAGGCAAAAAGGAAAAAGTGATTTTAAGTTTAAAATTTTTCTTGAATGCCCCTTTTATTCAGAGTCACAATTGAATACTGAATTCACTTGTGTGAATTCAAAAGTCATACCTTTTCCTTTCTTATGTGGATGGAAGATTTCACGCAGGGTATAGTATGGTCTGAATGTTTCTGTGCCCCTAAAATTCATATGATATGAATTAATCAAATAGCAACCCCCAGAGTGATGGTATTAGGAGGTGAGGTCTTTGGGTAGGTGATTGGTTCATGAGGACAGAGCCCTTATAAAAGGGGACCAAGGGAGCTCAAAGGCCTCTTTCGCCACGTGAGGACACAGCAAGAAGCCTCAGTTCTGTGAACCAAGAAATAGGCTCTTACCAAAGAAGCTACAAGCACCTTGGTCTTGGACTTCCCAGCCTCCAGAACAGGGAGAAATAAATTTCTGTTGTTTATAAACCACTCATTTGATATAGCAGCCAGAACAGACTGACAGGGTGGATGAGGCATGATTAAGGCTCTATTTTTTTTTTTTTTTTTTGGGACAGAGTCTCGTTCTGTCACCCAGGCTGGAGTGCAGTGGCGCCATCTTGGCTCACTGCAAGCTCCACCTCCCAGGCTCATGCCATTCTCTTGCCTCAGCCTCCCAAGTACCTGGGACTACAGGCACCCACCACCATGCTTGGCTAATTTTTTATATTTTCAGTAGAGACGGGGTTTCACCATGTTAGCCAGGATG
>NW_012104494.1:2967-4359 GCF_000951045.1 Mandrillus leucophaeus
TAAGGTCACATGGGCCTACACGGAGGTCTGAGAAAGGCCACAGCAGCAAAATTGGGCACTGGAGCAAAGAGGAGTGGTGTGGAGGCCTGGCTAAGTATTGGCCAATGAGCAGGAGTAGGGGCCAGAACTTGGAGCCCTCACCTCCCAGGTAATAGGTAGTCAGGCTCTTGTTCCACTTTGAAATGCAGGCCCCAGACTAAAGATGGCAGCGAAGCAGAGCTTCCTCATTGGTGCAGAGGTTCCCCAAGCTCCTGGGCATTCCTAAGAGCTGAAGTTTGCCTCCTTTCTTCTCATGGCTCATGTTATAGCCATTCACTCCAGAAAACCTGGCATGTCATAGTCTGTTCAAGGCTGTGCTCCATAGAGTAATGATGCCTCCAGCTATGCAAGGCTTTGGGCCCACCCTCCCTACTGCCCGCAAGGGCTAAGGGGATTCCTTCCCTCTGCTCCTGCCTGCTCGCCAATGTGCCTTTATTAGTTTGGTGGAGAAACCTGGATAGGCAGGAGGCATAAGTCCAGCCACAGAAACCCTGTGCAGGTGAGGCTGGGGGATGTATGAGTCTTGCATTGGTGAGTGACTCAGACACAGAAGAGCTTTGGGTGACAAGCACTAGGACATAGCACTGGAGGAGGTGGGAGGTGGGACAGGGAGAATACAAAAGTTGTCATTCAAATAGTATCCCCATCCTGTCCTAATGTCTGTCTTCCCTAGTGCCCAGTGTGGGCAGCTCTTCACCGATGGGGATCATTGTGGCTGTGGTCACTGGGATTGCTGTAGCGGCCATTGTTGCTGCTGCAGTGGCCTTGATCTACTGCAGGAAAAAGCGGATTTCAGGTTTGTAGCTCCTCCCAGTCCCTTTTGTTATCAGTTTCCACTTGGTCCAGACCCTAACCCCAGACATTGCCAGAATCCCTCTCTTAGGGCTAGATACGCATTCAGATCTAGGCCCACATTTTATTTATTAGTTCATTTATTAGTTCATCCTCAGCAAGAGCACTAAGAGGACTCACCTCACAGGATTGCCATGGGGATGAAAGAGGCTGACGCTCTTACACCAGTGCCTGTCAGGCAGTAACAGCACACAAGCAGGGCTGTTGCCATTCTGGAGGAGGTGGTGTGTGAGGGCAGCGCTTAGCTAGAGAAAGAGGACTCTCCAGGCACCGGGCCAAGGCAGGGACTGAGGCTGGGTGGGGCTCATATGGGTGTCACGGGGGAGTAGAGAGGGTGCTGCAAGCTGCTGAGAAAGAGAAATAATCCCACTAACACCTCACAAAGCACTTTGCAATTGGTTCATAGCCAGGACCTCAATTACTGATGATAATACAGAGAAAGAGAGAGAGACTGAGACACAGAGGTGTTTTTAAAAGGCATAGCAAGCTTCAGACAGATGC
>NW_012104495.1:0-356 GCF_000951045.1 Mandrillus leucophaeus
TCTTTACTAAAAATACAAAAATTAGCCGGGCGTGGTGGCACACACCTGTAATCCCAGCTACTTGGAACGCTGAGGCAGGAGAATCACTTGAACCCAGGATGTGGAGGCTGTAGTGAGCCGAGACTGTGCCACTGTACTCCAGCATGGGCGACAGAAAGAGACTCTGTCTCAAAAAATAAATAAGTAAATAAATAAATAAATAATTTTGTAATCAATAATGGTAACATACCCCTCTTAACTGAGGTATACTAATAATCATTCCTACTTACAAAAATAAAAATAATGTTTATAAAGCATTTAAAAGTTGCAAAGCACTTTTATATTTCTTTTCTAATTTAATCTGTAGAACGATCTGG
>NW_012104495.1:6961-9724 GCF_000951045.1 Mandrillus leucophaeus
CATAGTCCTAGACTAGCCACCACTATCTCTTCCTTCTTATTGCAGTGGCACCCAAGATTGCGATCTTGCTATCTCTAATCTGATCTTCCAGAGAACTATCAGTCATCTTTGTAACACACAAAGGTAGGTCCTTTCCCTCCCTACCTAAGTCCTTCCTCCCCAGTCCTCTCAGACACATCAAATCTTTCTAGGTCTCATGCATTCTAATTTTTCCTCTCCTTACACCACCTGCCCAGGGCCCTTTGAATCCCAGCCTGCTGAATCTCATCCCACCTCTGGGGTTTTCCATAAGACACTCTGGATTGCATGTTCTTGCTGCCCACTACACTGCTTACCTCCTACTCATCTTTATGTCTTTTTCTGAAAGCTCTCTTTTCCTAATGCCTTTTTCTCAACTCCTTTTTTACTCCATGTAGTAGGAAGAATAAGGGCCTCCCCAAAGATGTCTACATCCTAATCCCTGAAAACTGTGGACTGCAAAAGAGACTTTGAAGAGGTGATTAAATTAAGGATCTTGAGATGGAAGGTTATTGTCGATTAGCCAGTTGGCCCGATATAATCACAGGGGTCCTTATCAAGGAGAGAAGAAGACAGGAGAGTCAGAAGATTTTTTTTAATTTAATTTTTTATTCCCATAGGTTTTTGGGGAACAGGTGGTATTTGGTTACATGTGTAAGTTCTTTAGTGGTGATTTATGAGATTTTGGTGCATCCATTACCTGAGCAGTATACACTAAACCCAATTTGTCAACTTTTATCCCTCACCCACTTCCCAATATTTCCCCCAGAGTCCCCGAAGTCCACTGTATCATTCTTATGCCTTTGTATCCTCAGTTTAGCTCCCACTTATGAGTGAGAACATACAATGTTGGGTTTTCCATTCCTGAGCTACTTCACTTAGAATAATAGTCTCCAATCCAGGTTACTGTGAATGCAGCATTAATTCATTTCTTTTTATGGCTGAGTAGTATTCCATCAGAAGGAGATGTAAGGACGGAAGCAGACATTGTGATGGATTGCAGGCTGAGAGCCAGGGACCGAAGAATGCAGACAGCCCCCAGAAGCTGCAAAAGACAAGGAAATGGGATCTCCCTTAGAGCCTCCAGGAGGAATACACCCCTGCCAACAGCTTGATTTTAGCCCCCTAAGATGAATTTTGGACTTCTTGCTCCCAGAACTGTAAGATGATAAATATGTTTTGTCTTCAGCCACCAACTGTATGGTAATTGGTTGCAGCAGCAGCAGGAAACTATTATACGTCTCAACTCTTATGCCCCAGGCCCTTCAAGGCCCTTTGTCTCGTGCTTGTACGGCACTCTGTGCTTCTCTTAACTGTGCATAGATCTCTTGCAAATGCTTACTTGGAATATTGTTTAATATGTGTTCTCCCGGTCAGAGAGTGTAGCACTCCTCGCATATTGTAGTTTGGCCACTCTGAATCCCCCAGCTTCTAGCGTAGCACCTGGCTCACGAAGGAATTCACAGATCCAGTGAACAGATTCACAAAGCACTGTTCTGGCAGGAGAAGCCACCATGCATTAGTAAAATGATCATAACAAGTGGATTCAGACTACAGAGAAAGGGGCAGCTTCCAGATGTTGTTGAAGACATGGAGAAGGACCATCTTCCAGGGCTAGCTCAATACCCTTCTGAGTTAGCACTGGGGTACTCGCTGCTTGCAGTCTGCAATGAGTTTCTGAGTTTGTACAACAACAAAATGAAAGGTCAGGTGCGTCGGAAGGACAGAGGATACCCAGGGACCTGACGCTGTGAGTCTCTTTCCTCTGAAAGGGAATCCTTCAGCAGGCAGAAGGAAATGTGTGGCACTATTTGGTTGCTACTGCTCTGGAATACAGAGATATGGGAAACAGTGTCTCATGGTGGGAAAACGGGAGGATTTTTGAGTTTCTAACATTACATATGTGACTCCCAAGTGGTAAAACATGCACACAACCCAAACCAGCTTAGGTACAACATATCAAGCCATCTCTCTAGGAGGACTGAGGAGGAGCTAGTGTGGTGCTTGAATTAATCCATTATGAAGTTAGATACATCTGGCTTCCAATTCTGACTCTTCCAGTTTTAGTTAAGAAACTAGAGTCAAATATCTAAATCTCTCATTTTCTTCATCTGCAAAATGAATTTGTAGTGCCTACCTCATATTGTGCTGAGGATTACAGAAGAACATGCAGATTAGATGCCCGGTGCACATCACACGCTCAATAAATGGGAGGAATTCTTATTCTGTTCTGAGGAAGAGAAGGACAAGAATGCTCACTGAGTGGTTTTTGTTTTTTTGCTTGTTTTTGAGACGGAGTCTCACTTTGTCGCCAGGCTGGAGGGCAGTGGCGCAATCTCGGCTCGCTGCAACCTCCGCCTCCCAGGTTCAAGCGATTCTCCTGCCTCAGCCTCCCAAGCAGCTGGAACTACAGGCACGTGCCACCAAGCCAAGCTAATTTTTGTATTTTTAATAGAGACAGGGTTTCACCATGTTGGCCAGGATGGTCTTGATCTCTTGACCTCGTGATCCGCTCACCATGGCCTCCCAAGATGCTGGGATTACAGGCTTGAGCCACCGCACCCAGCCCGCTGAGCGTTTTTATAAGACACACACTTCCTCAGGGGCATTCACAAGGACAATCTCAATGCATTTCTGCTGCAGTCCAGTGAGATAGACATCATCATTCCAACCAAGCAGGTGAGAAATCTGGCCCATGAAGTGGGTGTGGTCGGCCCAGATCCATACAGTGTGTACGTGGTAGAA
>NW_012104496.1:0-452 GCF_000951045.1 Mandrillus leucophaeus
TGACTCTCCAAGGGCACCTGGAGATCAAACAGTAAAGCTATTTATACCGGTTAGAATAACCACTGTCATGCAAAAATGCAAAAGACCGGTGCTATAATTTGAATGTTTGTCCCCTGTGAAACTCATGTTGAAACTTAATCACCGATGTGGCAGTATTGAGAGGTGGGGCCTTTAAGAGGTGATTAGATTAATCTATTCATAGATTAATGAAGGGGTAGCCTGCCCCTCCACACCTGTGGGCGTTTCTCGTTAGGTGGAACAAGAGACTTGAGAAAATAAACGAGACACAGAGACAAAGTACAAAGAAAGAAAAGGTGGGCCCAGGGGACCGGTGCTCAGCATACAGAGCACTCATGTGGGCACCGGTCTCTGAGTTCCCTCAGTATTTATTGATCATTATCTTTACCATCTTAGAAAAAGGGAAGTGGCAGGATAATAGGATCATCGTAGGG
>NW_012104496.1:4107-6005 GCF_000951045.1 Mandrillus leucophaeus
CCAGCTACTGGGGAGGCTGAGACAGGAGCATTGCTTGAACCCAGTGGGTGGAGGCTGCAGTGAGCTGAGATCGTGCCATTGTATTCCAACCTGGGCAACAAGAGTGAGACTCTGTCTCAAAAAATAAAAAAAAAAAAGTAAAAATTAATACCATATGATTTAGTAATCCCCTTTCTGGGTATTCATCCAAAAGAATTGGAATCAGGATCTCAAAGAGATATCTGAGCTCCCACATTCATCGCAAAGCTATTCCCAAAAGCCAAGAGGTAGAAACAACGTAAACGTACCTGACAGATGAATGAATAAAGAAAATGTGGTATACACATATCATGGAATATTATTCAACCTTAAAAAGAAGTAAATTCTGCATTATGTGACAACATAGATGAAGCCTGAGGACACTATGTAAGTGAAATAAGCCAGTCACAGAACAAATACTGCATGATTTCACTTATATGAGGTATCTAAAATAGTTAAGTTCGTAGAAGCAAAGAATAGAATGATGGTTGCCAGGGGCTGATGGGGAGAGGGAACCGGGAGTTGCTAGTTAATGGGCATAAAATTTTAGTTATGCAAGACAAGTAAGACCTAGAGATCTGATGTATGACATTGTGCCTATAATTAGCAACACTGTATTGTACACTTACACATCTGTAGACAGCATTATCCTTAGCAAACGAACACATGAACAGAAAACCAAATACCACATGTTCTCACTTATAAGTGGGAGCAAGATGATGAGAACACATGGACACACAGACGGGAACAACACACACTGGCGCCTATTGGATGGTGGAGGGCGGGAGGAGGGAGAGAATCAGGAAACATAACTAATGGGTAGTAGGCTTAATACCTGGGCGATGAAATAATCTATACAACGAACCCCCACGACACACGTTTACCTACGTAACAAACCTGCACATAAACCCCTGAACTTAAAAGTTAGAAAAAAAGGCTTTCTTTTTTTTTAAAACTAGGTTTGTGACTGTAAATCTCCCTTAAAGCATTTTTACCATATCTCATAGCTTCTAATATCTAATATTTTTCTATCATCCTGTTTTAGTTAAAGTTTCATTATGATTTGTTTCTTTAACCTAAAGAGTTACTTAGTGTTGTGTATGTGTGTGTGCATGTTTAAATTTCCATATGATCAGAGATAATTTTAATTTTTAAAATTATCTTCTAGCATAATTGTATTATTGTGAGATCTGAAATTTTTCAGGGTTTCTTTAATAGATGATATATGATCAACTTTTGTAAAATGTTTCTCATGTGCATAAGACAATTGTATATATCCTAATGGATACATAAATCATTATATCCCCCTCCTTCTCTCTCTCTTTTTCCTTCCAGCTCTCCCTCCCTCCCCCAATTAACAATCAAGCCTGTTAATTGTGTTCTTGTTACATCTGTTAATTGTTTTACTTATTTTTCTTCTATATCTTTGCCGGTTTGTTCATTGTATAACCTGTAAATAATCAAGAGAGATGTGTTAAAATTTCCTACTATGATAGCGGGTTTATTATTATAGTAATAATAATTTATGCTGCATATATTTTGAGGTTATTTTACTGCCGTCTATTTGTTTTAAATTGCTTTACTTCCTTAACAAATTCAATCTTTTTGTTATGTCATGATTCTCTCCATCCCAAATATTTTTTCTTCTAAAGTGTATTTTATTTAACGTATCATAGTTCTCAACATTATTTTGATTATTGTATTCCTGGTAGGTCTTCTTTTTACTACACTCTTACTTCAAACTTTTGCATATTCAAATGCTTTAAGGGTTTCTCACATAAACCATGTAAATCTGAATTTGGGCTTTTAATCTCATTCATACATCTGTGTCTTTAAACCAGTAGGTTTCCTCTATTTATATTTATTGCAATTATTAAGAT
>NW_012104497.1:0-1367 GCF_000951045.1 Mandrillus leucophaeus
AAATTTATATTTCGTACTGGAAAATATCATAAGTTTTAAAATAGTGTTTAGGAACAATATAGTAACTTATTTAATTTTTTTTTTTTTTTTTTTTGCTATAGGCGTCAATGGGTTCAGAAATGTCTCTTTGTAAATTCTTCAAAAAGAGTGTTTCCAACCTAGTGAATCAAAACACAGGTTCCGTTCTATGAGATGAATCCACACATCACAAAGCATTTTCACAGATAGCTTGTTTCTTTATTTTACTATTATTATACCTTAAGTTTTGGGATACATGTGCAGAACATACAGATTTGTTACATAGGTATACATGTGCTATAATGGTTTGCTGCACCCATCAACCTGTCATCTACATTAGGTATTTCTCCTAATGCTATCCCTCCCCTTGACCTCTACCTCCTGAAAGGCCCTTGGTGTGTGATGCTCCCCTCCCTGTGTCCATGTGTTCTCATTGTTCAACTCCCATTTATGAGTGAGAACATGAGGTGTTTGGTTTTCTGTTCCTGTGTTAGTTTGCTGAGGATGATGTTTTCCAGCCTCATACATGTCCCTGCAAAGGGCATGAACTCATTCTTTTTTGTGGCTGCATAGTATCCCGTGGTGTATATGAGCCACATTTTCTTAATCCAGTCTATCGTTGATGGGCATTTGGGTTGTTCCCAAGTCTTTGCTATTGTAAATAGTGCTACAATAAACATACGTGTGCATGTGTCTTTATAGTAGAATGATTTATAATCCTTTGGGTAGATAGCCAATAATGGGATTGCTGGGTCAAATCATTTCAGGTTCTAGATCCTTGAGGAATTGCCACACTGTCTTCCACAATGGTTGAACTAATTTAACTTCCCACCAACAGTGTAGAAGCATTCCTATTTCTCCACATCCTCTCCACCATCTGTTGTTTCCTGCTTTTTTATAATCTCCATTCCAACTGACATGAGATGCTATCTCATTGTGGTTTTGATTTGTATCTCTCTAATGACCAGTGATGATTAGCTTTTTTCCATATATTTGTTGGCTGCATAAATGTCTTCTTTTGAGAAGTGTCTGTTCATATCCTTCACCCATTTTTTGATGGTTTTTTTTTTTTCCTTGTAAATTTGTTTAAGTTTCTTGACGATTCTGGATATTAGCCCTTTGTCAGATGGCTAGATTGCAAAAATTTTCTCCCATTCTGTAGGTTGCCTGTTCACTCTAATGATAGTTTCTTTTGCTGTGCAGAAGTTATTTACTTTAATTAGATCCCACTTGTCAATTTTGGCTTTTGTTGCAATTGCTTTTGGTGTTTTAGTCATGAAGTCTTTGCCCGTGCCTATTTCCTGAATGGTATTGCCTAGGTTTTCTTCTAGGGTTTTTATGGTTTTAGG
>NW_012104498.1:0-1196 GCF_000951045.1 Mandrillus leucophaeus
CCACATTTTCTTAATCCAGTCTATCATTGATGGACATTTGGGTTGGTTCCAAGTCTTTGCTATTGTGAATAGTGCCGCAGTAAACATATGTGTGCGTGTGTCTTTATAGCGTCATGATTTATAATCCTTTGGGTATATACCCAAATAGGATGGCTGGGTCAAATGGTATTTCTTGTTCTAGATCCTGGAGGAATTGCCACACTGTCTTCCACAATGGTTGAACTAGTTTACAGTCCCAACAACACTGTAAAAGTGTTCCTATTTCTCCACATCCTCTCTAGCACCTGTTGTTTCCTGACTTTTTAATGATTGCCACTCTAACTGCTGTGAGATGGTATCTCATTGTGGTTTTGATTTGCATTTCTCTGATGGCCAGTGATGATGAGCATTTTTTCATGTGTCTATTGGCTGCATAAATGTCTTCTTTTGAGAAGTGTCTGTTCATATCCTTTGCCCACTTTTTGATGGGGTTGTTTGATTTTTCTTCTAAATTTGTTTAAGTTCATTGTAGATTCTGGATATTAGCCCTTTGTCAGATGGGTAGATTGCAAACATATTCTCCCATTCTGCAGGTTGCCTGTTCACTCTGATGGTAGTTTATTTTGCTGTGCTAGAAGCTCTTTAGTTTAATTAGATCTCATTTCTCAATTTTGGCTTTTGTTGCCGTTGCTTTTGGTGTTTTAGACATGAAGTCCTTGCCCATGCCTATGTCCTGAATGGTATTGCCTAGCTTTTCTTCTAGGGTTTTTATGGTTTTAGGTCTGGCATTTAAGTCTTTAACCCATCTTGAATTAATTTTTTATAAGGTGTAAGGAAGGGATCCAGTTTCAGCTTTTGACATATGGCTAGCCAGTTTTCCCAGGACCATTTATTAAATAGGGAATCATTTCCCCATTTCTTGTTTTTGTCAGGTTTGTCAAAGATCAGATGATTGTAGATGTGTGGTGTTATTTCTGAGGCCTCTGTTCTGTTCCATTGGTCTCTATCTCTGTTTTGGTACCAGTGCCATGCTGTTTTGGATACTGTAGCCTTGTAGTATAGTTTGGAGTCAGGTATTGTGATGCCTCCAGCTTTGTTCTTTTGGCTTAGGATTATCTTGGTTGTGCAGATTATTTTGGTTCCATATGAACTTTAAAGTAGTTTTTTCCAATTCTGTGAAGAAAGTCATTGGTAGCTTGATGGGGATGGCATTGAAT
>NW_012104498.1:7136-7716 GCF_000951045.1 Mandrillus leucophaeus
CAGTTTTGTAGATGTCTATTAGGTCCACTTGGTGCAGAGCTGAGTTCAATTCCTGGATATCCTTGTTAACTTTCTGTCTTGGGGATCTGTCTAATGTTGACAGTGGGGTGTTAAAGTCTCCCATTATTATTTTGTGGGAATCTAAGTCTCTTTGTAAGTCTCTAAGGACTTGCTTTATGAATATGGGTGCTCTTGTATTGGGTGCATATATATATTTAGGATAGTTAGCTCTTCTTGTTGAATTGATCCCTTTACAACTATGTAATGGCCTTCTTTGTCTTTTCTGATCTTTGTTGGTTTAAAGTCTGTTTTATCAGAGACTAGGATTGCAACCACTGTGTTTTTTGTTTTCCATTTGCTTGGTAGGTCTTCCTCCATACCTTTATTTGGGGCCTATGTGTGTCTCTGCACGTGAGATAGGTCTCCTGAATACAGCACACTGATGCGTCTTGACTCTTTATCCAATTTTCCAGTCTGTATCTTTTAATTGGAGCATTTAGCCCATTTACATTTAAGGTTAATAAGTTATGTTTGAATTTGATCCTGTCATTATGATGTTACCTGGTTATTTTGCTCATTA
>NW_012104499.1:0-21847 GCF_000951045.1 Mandrillus leucophaeus
TTACTGGGGGGAGGGTGGTGATACTGTCATCCAGTGAGTGAAGGCCAGGGATGATGCTAAACATCCTAAAAGGCACACTACAGCCCCTCACAATAGAGTTTTCCAGTCCCAAATGTCAATAATTCTGAGGTTGGGAAACCTTGCTCTAGTCAGGTATGTATGTGGCATTGATCTCAAAGCCTAGAGCATGACAAAAATTCAATAAAGGATCGTTCCTTTTCTTTGGTAACTACAGACAAGCTCTTGGTGTTTTGGGGACTTGCTTACAGAAACAAAACTCTGGTTTGCTATACAGAAATTTTGCTTCTCAGTCTCAGCTTTGCTTCTCCACACAGGTGAAGATTAAAGGAGTTTTCCAAAACAAGGGTTGTAAAATACACCAATCAGATGTGTGTCCTAAAAAGCCATATTGTCCCATGCAGAACCTAATTTCTGTCCAAAGAAATGCCTATACTAGTTTGCAATCAGGTAATTATTCTGCTTTGCCACCCAGTTTCTCAGTCCAAACATGGCTTTTCCTCCAGATTCAGATGCAAGCCTCTGAAAATCTGGCTGCAAAAGAAAAGAGGACCTAGAAACCGGGGAGAGCGGCAGAGGAAATCTTTTTCTACCTAAAACATACTTGAAGGCCAACTCCATAGTATTTCTCTATATAAAGTTCTTACCCAGTTATTTAATCTCGGATTAAATACTGCAGTTGAAGCTAGAAACTTCTGTTCGACTTGTCGTGAGCCACTGGCATCAATTTTGTGTTTCTGTCTATGAGGGGTGTATGTGTGTGTGCATCTGCACACATGTGTGGGAGCGCATGACAAAAGCAACAGGTCTTAGTAATTCTAGTGTGAAGCCTATTATTTAGAACTGGCAAGCAGTGCTCATCTTCACTTTCCACTACAGTAGGGAATTTTTCCAGGTATGTGGAAGGCAGGCTGCTTGGTGTCATTATAATACTTGTTCCTGGCATGATCTCCTTCATTAAATAATCTTTTAATGCAACATTAATAGCAATTACAAGATTATAAGTTCAAAATCTTTGATAACAGCCCACTATGGAGCTGAAATGTTACTGTTCTTTTCTCTAAAGAAGTCAGCGGGAAGCAGGCCTCCTGCTCAGTGCCCCCAATATAGTACCCAGATGTAGAGGAATGCAAACTGTTTGCTATTCCTCTTGAGAAAGTAGACTGCCTGAACTCTACGAAGTATAATATATGGATGGGGCAGTAGCCAAACCACCATGTCTGTTTCAAGAAAACACGAACTCATAGACATAAGTAATTCTCTCCCTTTTCCCTATCTCCATGCCCACTCTACTCAACTTAAACCTTTATATTTAAAAATAGATTTAAATTTATTAAAGCGAGTTATTCCATACTGTCCTAAGAATGATTATTTTCTCTTTCAAAAGGCACAATTTTTTGAGGAAATAAGCATAACTCAGTGAACTCAGTGCATATCTATTGTGTTCCATGATTTCTTTGTTAGTGGTTTATGCATTTGTGAGAAAAATCAAATGAGCAGTTGATCATTTAATTTTGCTGAAAATGAACTAGAAGAGGAAGAACTTCACAACACTACCAGTAGTTTGATTTCTCCTCTCTCCCTGCGCTGAAGGCATTGTTGTACTTAAAGCCCTGGACTTGCACCTGTAGCTTGCCAACCCCTTGGAGTGGCCAGCTGCTTGTGTGACCACTGCCAAGACCCCACTCCTAAAGACAGATTAACTCTACACCCATCCTTATGTCCATTTCTGGAAGGAAAACAATATATCCTTTTATTTCCTTCTGGCCTATTCTTGCTCAGAGGCATTTCTTAGCCCAGGACTCACAGGAGTCCTGGGTCCTCACTTGAGGAGTGTAGAGATGAATCTTTCCTCAGGTCTCAAATGGATGGAAATTCAACAAGTCCCGCCTACACTGAATAAGGGATCAGGGAAGCAAAGTATCTGGTACCCAACAAGGGAACTTCTCTAGTATAAAGTGATGGGGAAGCAGCTACTTAGGAATGATTGGCTCTGGCACAGCTGGGTAGGAAAGACAAATACTGTGCCAACCATCATTTTGCCTATAACAAAATGTTAGAGGCAAGATTGTTAGATTGAATCTAACAATCTCCATTAGTGCATCTCTTTTTGGAGAGATTCGAGTCCACTCAGGGAACTTCAAGTGAACAACATCGTGGATGCTGGCTGTGACCTATGCCAGTTTCCCTGTCAGAATGCAAACCTTTCCTTTCACACTGTCAACACAAGTCATGTGGCTGCCAAAGGATACCTGAACTCTGCCAGTGGCTACTGTTTCCCAGATGCATTGCCATAAACAATTCTGAACTCCATCCAAGTATAATTAATAAACTGTGCCATTTTAATGCTTCTTCCATATGTTAAAGTTTCTTACAGATGAAGATACAGTTTTCCAAATGAGGGCTCATTATATTGAGCAGTCAAACCCCACAAACAGAAGTCATAGATACTAGGCTTTATTCATTTTATTGAACTGTGTTCAAAGAAACAGGATTGGGCTGGGTGTGGTGGCTCACGCCTATAATCCCAGCACTTAGGGAGGCCGAGGATGTGCATCATTTGAGGTCAGGAGTTCAAGACCAGCCTGACCCACATGGTGAAACCCCGTCTCTACTAAATACCAAAAAAAAAAAAAAATTAGCCAGGTGTAGTGTCGCATACCTGTAATCCCAGCTACTTGGGAGGCTGAGGCAGGAGAATTGCTTGAACCCCAGAGACGGAGGTTGCAGTGAGCCGAGATTGCACGCCACTACACTCCAGCATGGGTAACGGGGAAATTCCACATCAGAAAAAAAAAAAGAAAGAAAGAAGGAAAGAAAAGAAACAGGATCTTTATTGGGCTCATTAATATATTTTGTTCTCCTCGATGTTCACAAGTTGATCTCAATTTAACATCAGGTTAAAGTAAAGAGGTATCACAGACATGAATGCTCTGGATCCAAGGAGAATTGAAACTCCCAAAAATGACTCTAAACATAAATTTCAAGATAATCACAATAGTGTGTCTGAAGCGTTTGTGTATGCAGGTGTGTGTGTATCACTAATCTACTCTTACTAGACTCAGACATACAAAAAGTACCTTATTTCTCTATAGTTTATCAAAATATCCACATGAGCTTGGCAATGCCCACACTCTTGGATATTAGGAAAAATGTCTTGCAGTTCAGTAAACCCGGTACAATTCAATGTCTTCTGCTTTTAATGGTCTTTTTCCAATTCAGTCTCTGTTAGATAAATGTTTTCTTCTTCAGAGTTTTTCCTCCTCTCCTCTTCTTCACAGTGGTCTGCAGGTATTGGCTGAGCGCGGTGGCTCATGCCTGTAATCCCAGCATTTTGGGAGGCCGAGGTGGGCAGGTCACGAGGTCAGGAGATGAAGACCATCCTGGCTAACGCGGTGAAACCCCGTCTCTACTAAAAATACAAAAAAAAAAAAAAAAAAAAAAATTAGCTGCGCCTGGTGGCAGGTGCCTGTAGTCCCAGCTACTGGGGAGGCTGAGGCAGGAGAATGGAGTGAACCCAGGAGGCGGAGCTTGCAATGAGCAGAGATCCAGCCACTGCACTCCAGCCTGGGTGACAGGGCGAGACTCTGTCTCACACAAAAATAATAATAAATAAATAAATACATAAATAAAATAAAATAAATAAAAAATAAATATAAATAAAAATTCAAAAGGTGGTCTGCAGGTATATAAGGGGGCCAAGGCTTATATGACCTTAGGTATATTTGTTTTCCATGCTGCATAACAAATGATCACAATCTTCGTGGCTTAAAACAACACATATGTATCACAGTTTCTGTGGATCAGAGATCTGGGCACAGCTTAACTGGGCCTTCTGCTCAGGGTCTCACAAGGCTGTAATTGAGGGTACTGAGTAAGACTGGGTTCTAATCTGTAGGTTCCACTGGGGAAAGATCCACTTTTAAGGTCACTCAGGTTGTTGACATAATTCAATTTTCTGTGGCAGTAGGGTTTATGACAGCTTGTTTCTTCAAAGCCAGCAACAGAAAATAAGAGACTCTTGAGACAGTTTGCCAGCAAGACAGAGTGTTGTATAATATAGCATCATCACAGGAGTGAAATCCCTTCATATTTAACATATGACATAATGTAATCATTGGAGTAACCACCCCATCCCCTTTGGCACATTCTATTGGTTGGAAGCAAGTCACAGGTATGGCCCATAATCAACTAGAGGAGATGACACAAGGTTGTGACCACCAGTAGCTGGAGATCATAGAAGGCCACCTTAGAATCTTTCTGCTCTAAGGTGGCAGAGGAGATAGTGTCTCTGAGTCCACACGATGTTTCCTAGATCCTAGCTGGTGTCTCTAACAGAACAGCTATGATAGTTCCTGTTTATCTGCTGGGGATATTTTCCAAGACCCCCAGTTGATGCCTGAAACTGCAGGTAGTACAAAATCCAATATATAATACATTTTATGCATATATACCTATGATAACATTTCATTTATAAATTAGGCCCACTAAGAGATTAACAACAATAACTAATAATAAGGTAGAACAATTACAATAATATACCATAATAAAAGTTATATGAATGTGGTTTCTGTCTCTCAAAATATTGTAATATTTTTAGACTGTGGTAGATTGTGGATAAGTTAAACCATAGAAAGTGAAACCATGGCTAAGGGAAGACTTCCATGCTGTATTCTACCCCCTGGACTAGTGGCATTTAAGGTACAATGAGTTCCATCTGACCTGTCAAGGCAACAAGCTGACACTCAGCACTAGGGTCCATAGTCTTAATCACTTTTCTTCAGATTGGAAGTCCTCATTCATAGAGACAATTTTGTTCCAACTACAGGCATTTTCAGCCTCTCCTCACTCCCTCACCAGGATATGTTGAATCTTCCAGTTTATCCAGTCCATGGGGATCCTTGATCACTGCCTTCAGCACACAAGGCCAGCTTCCTTACTTAGATCATCCCGTATTATTATTACTTTTGAAGCATGCTGGATGCGGCCCTGTGCGGGCCTTTGCAAGAGTCCCAAGGCCAATCCAAAGTATGTCAAGAGTAGGGACAAGAAACATCCAAGCATGTGAACTCTTCCTTCTCCTTCCCTCTTCTCTCTTTTTTCCCTTACTAACTAGGAACAGAAAAAACTGTTTCAACTTTTTTTTCTCACTTCCTGTGTTTTCTCTATTTTAAGAATATAGTAAACCTCCATGATCTAGGCAGCTATGCCCAGTCTGTCATATGTTAAATAAGAACTAGAAAAAAAAATTAGCAAATAATTTTATCTGTCAACAGAGTTGGTTTTTCAAGACAATGGTCTTTCTATGATCTCAAAACAGTCAATTTTTAAGACTTACAGCTGATCAATAACCTCTTTGTTTGGGGCAGGTTTTGTCTTCTCCTCCCTTGGGGCAATAAGCCTTATGACTCAGTCTTGGACGTATAAAGTTGAGAGAGAAATTATTTAACAACAAAAAATTAGAAATGCTTTCACAGAAATACACACACACACACACACACACACACACGTGCATACATATCCAAGAGTTTAAATCGATAAATGTGCTCATTACAGTAATTCCATCAAAGTTGATTTTAAAATGAAGTGGTAGAATCCCATTTTGCTGAAAATTTCTAGAAAAGAGATCATCTAACTAGTGGGATACAGTGGTGGCCCTATATTCATTCCTTCAGTTCTCATATTGGTTGGGTGAGATCTGGGACAGCTGGAGCCCCCGGATCTGTAACTTCTAATCATGAACAGACTCATGTGGTTACTCAAGGAGTTTGGACAGGCATTCTTGTTGCTGCATGGCATGAAAAGGTTTAAGACTCACTGCTCTGGCATGCTGTTGCTACAGAGCTCTAAATTAGCAGAATATTAAGCTTGGTAAAATCCACCTGTTCTTTTATAATTGATTTTGTAAGGATAGGCTGTAATTATATATAACCTGCTGCAGCATTTGATTTGTGGTTATTGGTAGAAATCTGTACTCTGCCATTTACTCTCTGTCTTGGTTTTCTTTGTTGGTAATTAGCAGCAGTAAGAGGGTGTGGAAACTATTTTTCCTCTATACAAAGCCAAGTGGACCGTATGATAACATCACCCAAGACACTGGCCTCATTACCAGTGGGTTCTTACCAAACACATTAATTTGTCCCAAAAAGCAGACTTGTGGCTCCAGATTGTCTACAGTGGGATAGGAATGGTGCCACTGGGGGTAATGTGCTGACAGTACTGATGTCTTATTGCCTTCCATGGGAACTTCTTCTCCTCCCTTCTACCTCCACCACCCACCCTTTTGTTCTATTTTTTTTTTTTTTTTTTTTTTTTTTTTTTGTCTTCTTTGCCTCCATGACTATTTCCTAACCTTACTATGGGGCTGCTGAGTCCCAGTCTATCCAAGCAGGCCCATGGGAAGTAGTACCATTATCTCAGCAGCAGCAGTGAACACTTCAGCAGTGCCAGGATGACAACTCTTAGTTGTGATGAGACAGCCTTGTGAGACTAGTCTTCAAGGAATGTAGTGCACACTGCAAACACTCCTACATATGTATTTTTTAATCTGGAAACTGGATGTTTGGGAAAAGGCAGTATTTAAGGGGAAATTAAATTACTGAATTTGTGTGCACAACCATGCATGAAAAATAAAAACTAGCAATTCCTCCCACCAAAACACACATGTGAACACACACACACAATAAAATTTGTGGCAGAAACATAAAGTAGTTTTGCTCATTTATAAACAGATTATACCAAGGAATATAAATTGACTGGAGCATGGGGAGTCCTAACCCAATAACTTGACTCAGTTCATTATGGCATGGCACTTGGTGCTGTCTAGAAAACTCTTCATAATCTCACACACCGTAAATATAATAATAATAAAAAAAAAACAAGATAAGGCTTTGATGAAAAGGAAAAAAATCCATATCAAAGAAACCCAGCTGCCCAGATCCCAGGGAGCTCATAATCATAGTCTTTCATACAAGAAGCAATAGTCGGAGATTCAAGAAATAAAAGATAATTTATTTGGTATATACATACCACCGAGGATGAGGAATTCTTTCTGCGTGAAAACCCAGCAGTGGCACCTCATTAAACAGGACCTAGACTTAATCTAAGTTGGAATAGATAAAAAAGAAAGGATTCATATGAAGCTCTCCAGCCTGGAGACTTAATCTCAGAGCCTCTGAGTATAATGAATGAATTAAGTAAGGCAAGTGATTAACAACAAAGAAGCGATCACTTACGCTTTTCTAAAAACTGAAATATTATTGAATTTAGAGTAACATGTTCATTGTGTATGGACAGAGTTGGGCTGGAATTTTTTTTAAAACCCTAGAAGAGACGGAGAAGGTGGGAGGGAGGGAAGAAGGGACGGAGGGGGAGAGAGAGAGAAAGAGAGAGAGAGACTAGAAAAAGCATAGATGGAAGCTGATTCTTAAAAGATAACATGAGTAATTTCCAATCTTTTTGGAGTACAGAACTTTATCTTGTTGTTATTTTATTTGATGCCCTACTTATCTCCTCTCTTAAAATATGTAGTGTGTGTGTATTTTTTAAGAAACACAGCCAATGAAAATTAGTTATGTAGCATGAAAATGGTAAAAACCATCACAATGTGACACAATCTAATTGGAGACACTTGGGGATATCAGGCAAGGAAAGCTGGAAATATCTCTGCTAATACAGAGATAAGGAGCCATGGCATTGGGAAAATAATTATGAAGGTCATCTTAAAAGTGAAAATGAAAACAGTAACCCAATGAACATTATTTTGATGACTGTATGAGGGCAATTATCTTAGGAAAAAATATCAGTTATTTGCATATCCATTTCTACATCAAATAACTAGTTAACTTATATTTTCTCTATATTAACTGGTTATATTTATAACAAAAACATATATTTAATACTCAAAGCTTATCTGATCTCATTATTCATCTTTGGAGCCCCAGTAATTGAGTTCTAAATACACTTTTGTTGACCACATGGATGAGTAGATAAATAAAGGAATGAGTAAATGAATGAATGAAGAAATATGACTTCTGCAGGCATGATCTCCAAGCATTTATCTTGTTGAGGTGAGTCACAACTATTTCAGTATGTCTTAACTTTTTCCACTAAGGTACCCCTGGCTATAGAAAAGCCTGACTCTGTGTTCCTATGGCTATACTGCCAACACGCATGAATTGTTTTAGAAGTATCATATTTTGGCTTAAGTTTCCACACAAATTTTGCTTTCATCTATTTAATAAATATTTACTGGGAGCCTTGTATATGGTAGGCACTGCGCCACTACCAAGGGTGCATCAGTAAACAAAATGAATACAATGTCTGCCTTCTTGGAGTTAGCATTCTAGGAGCAAGAGAAACAAAGTTTCACACAACTCAGTAAAATAACAGCTGCATTAAGAGCTACTTAGAGGAAAAGCAGAGTTCCACAAGACCTCCAATAGAAGGATTTGAACTAATGAGGGAAATTAGGGAAGGCATCATAAGGAAATAACTTTGAGCCGTGATCTTGAGACTGAGTACTTGACTAAAGTAGGTGGGGAAAGAAGATTCTGAGCAAAGGTAATATAGCATATTGATATGGTTTGGCTCTGTGTCCCCACCCAGATCTCATCTTGAATTGTAATCCCCACATATGGAGGGAGGGAAGTGATTGGATTATGGGGACAGCTTCCCCTGTGCTGTTCTCACGATAGTGAATGAATTCTCACAAGATCTGACAGTTTTATAGATGGTAGTTTTTCCTGCGTTCACACATGCTTTCTCTTGCCTGCCGCCATGGAAGATGTACCTTTTCCCCTTTTGCCATGATTGTAAGTTTCCTGAGGCCTCCTCAGCCATGCAGAACTGTGAGTCAATTAAACCTCTTTTCTTTATAAATTACCCAGTCTCGGTATTCTTCATAGTAGCATAACAGACTAATACAAGCAATATAACTGGATCAGAGTGAGAAAGCAGAAAAGTGACACAAATGACAGAGGAGAAACAGTTTGGGGAAGGATACTGGGAGCTTAAAGGATTGATGGAAAAGCTTTCAAATGAACAGGATTTAGAAAACTTTGAAGGGCTAGGGAGTAGGAAGTCCAGGAAGTGTATTAGCATACAAATGGTCAGGTCTGGGTGCTACCCACTTGGATGAATCAACATTAACCAATTTCTGCCTCTTTGTCCCTCTGCTCCAGTTCCTGGAGCATACTAATGGTCTTGTTTTCAATATGAGCTTGCCCCCACCTAAGGGAGGACAGAGTGCCTGTCTGATGGCATCCCCAGACTATATCCAATGGGAAAGAAGTTATTTCCTAAAAGAAAAGTGGAATGTAGTTAGGAAGAAAGAATGAATACTGAGCTGCTGCAAACCAACAATGTTCACTATAGGTTGGTGGAGACCAGCCCATGAAGGGTCTTGTGTGTCATAAAGGACATTAGCCCTTATCCTAAGTGCAGTAAGGAATCTGCAGAGGCTGTTGAGCAGGAAGGGGGGAATAACATGATCAGGCTTACATTTCTAGAGGATCCTCTGGCTGATTTGTAAATAATGGGTTAGAATGAGGCTACAGTGGAGGGCAGAGAGCAGCTAGGTCAGAGGCAATGGGGATTTGGCTTACACTGGTAGCAGCAGGGCTGAGAAATTGTTGGATTCAGAATATATTGTAGGTGGAGTCTACAAGAGTTGGGAATAGGTTTTAAATAAGGGATAGGGGAGAGGAGGTTTCAGGTTTGGTGTGCATGGTTAATCTGCAAAATATTGGTCTCATTTTAATAGGAAATTGTGCTCTAGTTTGGGAAGAGCCTCATGAGATACAGCTTCCATGACTTGATCCTAAAAACTTATTCACTTGAAGTACTTCCTAAGGGAAACTTCCTAACTACTTCCTAAGGGAAAAATTTGTCTCTGCTTGTATATACTATACAAGGAGGTAAAATATCTACAATTTTGAAGGCAGGTCCCCAATTTCACATAAGAAAACAAGCTTTTCATTAGATCCCTAAAGCATATGAGTCTGCCCTCAACTAGCAACATAGAAATCCTTGGTTCCAGGCTTCCTCTGAGTGGACAATCTCAAGCTATCTGCTATTCTGTGCGTATTGGAAGCCCAACTGCAAGAAGTGACGGTTAGAGAACAGTAATATGGGCTGACGCCTTGCTCAATTTCCCACAGGGCTGCGCAGGTTTCCCCGTTCTGCGAATGAACCACTCGAGGGGTTCAAAGATTCGAGTCCTAATACGGGAATGAGCCTCTTTGATCTCTTCCGGGGCTTTTTCGGCTTTCCTGGATCTCGGAGTCACAGAGATCCCTTTTTTGGAGGGATGACTCAAGATGAAGATGATGATGAGGAAGAAGAGGAAGAAGGGGGCTCATGGGGCCCTGGGAACCCAAGGTTCCATAGTCCTCAGCACCCCTCCCCCCGCCCTTCCACCCCAAGGAATTTGGTTTTGGCTTCAGTTCAGCCCAGGAGGAGGGATACGTTTCCACGATAACTTCGGCTTTGATTCCCTAGTAGGAGATTTCAATAGCATCTTCAGCAATACGGAGGCCTGGACCTTGCCTTCCCATCCTCCTGAACTTCCAGGTCCTGAGTCAGAGACACCTGGTGACAGACTGCAGGAGGGACAGATACTTCGAGACTCGATTCTTAAGTATTTAGATAGTCACCAGCCCAGGACCTTTGAGGGGGTCTTGGAGAGTGATGCAAGAAGTGAATCCCTCAAAACAGCACCAGACTGGGCCTCCCAGAGACCATTTCATAGGTTTGATGATGTATGGCCTGTGGACCCCCATCCTAGAACCAGAGAGGACAATGATCTTGATTCCCAGGTTTCCCAGGAGGGTTTTGGCCCGGTTCTACAGCCCCAGCCCAGATCCTATTTCAAGAGCATCTCTGTGACCAAGATCACTAAGCCAGATGGGATAGTGGAGGAGCGCTGGACTGTGGTGGACAGTGAGGGCCAGACAGAGACCACAGTAACCCAACACGAAGCAGACAGCAGTCCTAGGGATGATTCAGAATCACCAAGACCTCCAGCCCTGGATGATGCCTTCTCCATCCTGGACTTATTCCTAGGACGTTGGTTCCGGTCCTGGTAGCCTTGTTAACCCCCAGAGGCCTTCAAGTCCTTTCCACCTCTCACCCATTGCCCACCATCAATAAGCTTAGCTTCTCCTCTCGCCCACTCAGGGGCTTGGATATGTGGAATAGTGAATTGGGGGCATGTCAGTTTGTCACTCACCCAAACTGACCAATAAAATCTTTATTTATGCTAAAAAAAGACAATAATAATATGAATATTTATGGCTAACATTTATTGAGTACTTACTATACATTTAAAGATCTAATGCATTATTTCATTCAATCCTTACAAAACTATTAGTAGGTATTATATTTTTTTCTCATGCTATAGATGAGAAGGCAGATGACCAGAGAGGTTAAGAAGAAAACAAATGGGAAAGTGGAATTTCTACCATTGTTGAATTATTACACATTCCAGGCATTTATCTAATCTCATGTAACACTTACCTCACAGCGTAGCTGTCAGGAGTACTATCTCACATTTATTTACAGATGAGGAAACAAGGGCATTGAGAGGAAATGTCATTTGCCCGAATGTATGCAGCTAGTAAATTGCTATAATAGGATTTGAATTTGGGTCTCTCCAACTCCGAATCTCATGTTTTACCCCAGGCTACTTCTCATGACACTTATATGTCTTACCCATGGTCATGTACCATTCCAACAGTCTCGCTGTCTACCATCTACTGAGTAGTCACTATAAGTCATTCTCCATGTTGGGCACTGTGATAGTTTTGTGTGTTGACTTGGCTAGGTTACAGTCCCCAATTATCAGTCAAGCACGAACCCATGCATTCCATGAAGATGTATTGCAGATGTGACTGAAGTCCATAATCAGTTAACTTTAAGTAAAGGAGATTATCCTAGATAATATAGGTGGACCTGATTCAATTAGGTGAAAGGCCTTAGGAGCAGAGCTGAGGCTTTCCTGAAGAAGAAATTCTGCTGCCTATGGGCCACAGCTTCAGCCTATGCCCAAGGGTTCCAGGCCCTTCCTAACAGCCTGCCCTAGTTATTCAGAATTGTCTAGCCAACTCCCACAGTTATGCAAACCAATTCCTTGCAGTGACTCTCTTAGTATATATCTCCTGCTGGTTCTGGTCTCTGGTTAAATCTTGACTGATACAGGCATGTTACATGCATTATCTCATTCATTATTTTCAACAGTCTTAATAATAGGGTATTATCATTACCTCCATTTTACGGATGATGAAACAGAGGACCAGAAAAGTTAAGTAATTTCCCCAAAGCTACACTGCTCATATATATTAGAGGCAGGATTCAACCCTGCTTCTGAAACTTCAAACCCTGGCTTTTCAGCATTATGCCATAGTGTAGCATATTTGGAGATTATGCCATAGTGTAGCATATTTGGAGAATACGTACTCCATCCACTCTCTAAATTCATTCACTGTAAGAGTTGTAAAAAATATGCAATGAATAACTTTAATTTAAGTTCCATTTTTGGTAAATCATTTGTAGATGTTTGAATGCACTGTTAAATTTCCTTGCCTAACACAAAATGGCTGGTTGGTTAAAAAAGGAATTCCTTGTTAAAGAAGAAAAATAACGACCATGATAACAATGATTACCCAAATGATGGTCCATCATGCAGAAAACCAAAAGATCAAGTCCACAAACAAGCAGAAAATAAAGGATGATAATACATCTTTTCTCTACTTGGCCCAACGTTCAAAATTTAGTTTCAGCACATCATCATCTGTCCATCAAATTTATGTAACTATTTTGGATGTCATTGGTTTTGTAGTTTTGCTATATATGTGTGTGTGTGTGTGTGTATATATATATATACACACATATATTCAGCCTCCAGCTGAAAAGGCTTGAGAATACACACACACACACACACACACACACACATATATATACACACACATACATATATATATATTCAGTTTTATAGTTGTTTAAGACCATAGACATAAGAAGTTTGTGTTCACTTTTTTCCCATAGCATAATAACAGTATAGTAAAAGTAGGTTAACAGATAAGTTTTGTAGTTATTTATTTTTCTCTTTAAAAGGCACTTTTCATTATTTGAATTTGCAAAAACAACTAGTAGAACTGATGCCTCCCTTTTTCACTTTAGCTTCCAGGGAACTCAGAAGCAAATTTGAAATTCAACTATGACAATTCTGTTGATCTTTTTTTGTCTAGACACAAGTATTGTTCTTTGTATAATCCTAATATTTTAAAATTTTGACTTACATTTCCCCCATATCTGATTCACGTATGTATAAATGTTGTAAATGGCCTTAAAGCCTCTGCAGAATGAAGTGTGATATAAATATTTTTAAAATTATGATTGATAAATGATCATTTAATTCCTGTCAGTGAAAGTGGGAATGGACTATATACACAAAATATACCATCAAGTATGGGATAGTAAAATGTCTGCCAGATAATCATGATTCACTGACCTGTGCACTAATTCAAGATGGTCGCTTACATTGAAGTGACCAACAGCACTAGGCAATACTCCTCCTGACCAATCTTTCCCTCCTAGGATTTAAACTAAAAAGTCAAAAATTTTCAAGAGTAAAGGAACCCAAAACTCCATAAGGAGAGAGAGAAATTCTTGGGAACTGAGCAGTCCTCACTATGCTGCCACCCCACAGGTGCTGGGGACTTTGCATTTCAGCAGAAATGTTCTGCAACAAGGTTGTTATCTAGTCACTCCAAACTGAGATTATCTTCTCAGTGAGTCTGTCTAGTCTGCTGAGTTAGATTACAAATTCTTCCACAGAAGTGTTCCTACCTTCTGATATCATCTCTGTGTACCTACTCTTGTTTTTTGATTCAATCTTGACTCAGTGAATCCTATTGTTTCCTGCAAAATGATACAAGATGCAATTTGATGAGCTGTATCCCTGAGGAAGGTCAGAAAAAAATATAGATCTATTCTGCTGTATTTCCTATTCTAAATGATTCAGGTCAACATATATTCGTCACGTATGATCATGTATCACTTGATAGGCCACGTTCTGAAAAATGTATCTTTAAGTGATTTCACTATTGTGCAAACATCCTAGAGTGCATTTATGCAAACCTAGATGGTGTAGCCTACGATACACTTAGGCTACATGGTATAGCCTATTCTTCCCAGGCTACAAAGCTGTACAGCAGGTACCGTCCTGAATACTGTAGGCAACTGTAACAGTATAATAACTATTTAATCATATTCAAACATAGAAAAGATACAGTAAAATACAGTATTATAATTTTATAGGGCCACTTTCATATATATTGTCCATTATTGTCCAAAATGTCATTCTGCGGCACATAAGTATACTTACTATTTGCCAAGCATTGTTCTAGGTACTACAGACTGCTTCTCAAGATTTAATGTTCATACAAATCACCTGCACATCCTTTAAATGTAGATTCTAATTCAAAAGTTCTCAGGTGGGACCTGAGATTTTTATATCATTATTGAGCACCCAGGTGATATCAATGCTGTTTGGCCTTGGATCACACTTTGAATAGCAAGGACATAAGGTAGTAATAATACAATACATTCCTTCTATTCAAGACATTTAAAATTTAGTTGGATAAATTGTGGAAGTGGTTAAGCATGAAGGCTTTCACATATATGAGGCATATCGTTTTGGGCAGCCTGTGATAGTAGATTTTGGGGAGACCCTGTTGGCAGATGAGAAAATTGTGATGCTGAATAAATGAGTGAGTGAGTTAATGAGTGAGTGAGTGATTGAGTGTGAGTATATATTGGCAGTTGGGGAGTGAGAAAAAGGAAATATCATTGAGGGAGGTATGTGAGATAAACCTTGAAGAATAGATAGAATTTTGACAGGGGAACACATGAGCACCAGCCAGGATAACAATATGAGTAAATAGTACTTAACATCACTAATTATCAGGAAAATGCAAACCAAAATCACTATGAGATACCACTCCCCACCTGTTAGTATAGCTATTATCAAAAAGATAAGAGATAACAAGGGTTGCTGAGGGTGTGGAGTAAAAGAAACCCTTGTACCCTAGTGGTGGGAATGTAGATTGGTTCAGCCATTATAAAAATATTATAGAGGTTCCTGAAGAAATTAAAAACAGAATTACCATACGATTATGGTAATTACCATAATCAATTACCAGTATCAATCACCAGCAATCCCTCTTCTGGGCATATACTCAAAGGAGAGGAAATCACCACTTAATATATCTGCACTCCCATGTTCATTGCAACATTATTCACAATAGGCAAGATATGGAAACAATTTAGACGTCCATCAATGGATGAATGGGTAAAGGAACTGTGTGTGTGTGTGTGTGTGTGTGTGTGTGTGTAATGAAATATTATTTGGCCTTAAAAAAGGAAGAGATCCTGCCATTTGCCACAACATGGCTGAATCTGGAGTACATTATGCTAAATGAAATAAGCCAGACGCAGAAAGAAAAATCATATTGCATGATATCTCTTATATGTAGAATCTTTTTTTAAATAAAATGTCAAATATACAGAGACAGAATAAAAGTCTTTCTAGAGGGTTGTGGCAGGGTGGGGGGAAGAAATGGGGAGATGTCAGTTAAAGGGTACAAAATAAAAAACATGTAGGATGAACAAGTTGAAAGATCGAATGCACAATATGAGGATTATAGTTAATAATAATGTATTGTATTTGGGATTTTTCCTGAGTAGATTATAGCTGCTCTTGCCAGAGAGGAAAGAATGGGATGACAGATATGATAATTTGTTCTCCTATGTTAACCATTATACTATATATATAAAACATCATGCCATATACCTCAAATATACACAATAAAGTTTATTTTTCAATTACAAACAAAACAATATGAGCAAATATATGAAGGCAAGAGATAATATTGGTTGTATTTTGAAAAGAGCCAGTAGTCTCATTTGATTGGTACATAGAGAAAGTAACAGAAAATATAGCAGGAATTAGGAATCTAGGAAGAGATGGTAAAGGGCTTTGAAGGCCATATAAAGAGTGACTTGTACTTATTTTGATAGTTAATAGGGAACCCTTAAAGGATTTAGAGCAGAGCAGTGATATTATGAGACCTGTTGTTTAGTTATGGCTATAGAATTAGAGCCCTGGTCCCTGGTCCAGCATCATCATTTTCACCTGAGTGTTTGTGAGACATTCAGGCCTGCTGCAGACTTACTGAATTAGAAATTCTGGGGGTGGTGCCCAGCACTCACTTTGAATAAACCCTCCAGAGGTTTCAGATGCACTCTGAAGTGTGAGAACCACTGGGTTAGAAAAACAGATCACAAGTTTGACTGCATATTAGAATCAACTGGGAGCTTAAAAAAAAATAAGCTGATGTGCAAAGCTGCCTACCATATTCATCAAATCAGAAATCTTGGGGATGAGATTTGGGTATTAACAGTTTTTAAAGCACCTCAGGTGATTTTAATGGAAAACCCAGGCAGAGCATTACTGAAAAGAAGATGCAGCTTTGTTGAGGATTGAGCTGGAGAGACTGGTTAGAGAGGGTTGCAATAATTAACTGGGGCTGTGTCCTGGGACAGGAAAAAAATGACTATGAAATATGTTCCAGAGCAAGCCCTATCATATAGGATTGGGCAACTGCCTGCATATGAAGTGAGAGAGGAGTCCAAGGGTTTCAAGTTTCAGAGAAGAAAGAGGGTTGGTGTCAAAGAATGCTGCCAGCTACAGAGATTATCAGATAATATTATTTTGTTGCTTTGTTTTGTTTTTTGAGAAGGAGTCTTGCTCTGTCACAGAGGCTGGAGTGCAGTGGCATGATCTCGGCTCACTGCAACCTCCGTCTCCTGCGTTCAAGCAATTCTCCTGTCTCAGCCTTCAGAGTAGCTGGGATTACAGGCATGTGCCACCACACCTGGCTAATTTTTATATTTTTAGTAGAGACAGGGTTTCACCATGTTAGCCACGCTCATCTCGAACTCCTGACCTCAAGTGATCCACCCACCTTGGCCTCCGTAAGTGCTTGGATTACAGGTGTGAGCCATAGAAAGATAATATTTGATTGATTAGTTATAGTAATCAGAAAGATAAAATAGTAGGTTGAGAGCTACTAGGATTGTGGGAAGATTTTCTTGGGAGGGAGGGTACCCAGAGGTATTTGGATTCAGAAGGGAAAAATGTTGAAGATGAAACAGACAAACAGGACAAATAATAGAATCAGGTTTGAGAGGAGTTGGGCAGAGATAAGATCAAGGACACACAAAAAGGTGTTATTTGCAAGAAAAAAAGACACTATAGTTTGAAAACTAGATATTAAGAGAAGGAAAACTCCTGTTTTGGTAACATTGTGAACAAGATATTCTAAATAGCCCTACTACTTCGAAAATTCTAAATGCTGTGGATGACTTTTAACAATATATTTTAAAATGCATGCTGAGCTCAGAAGAAAGTAAGAATCGAAGGTAGTGGGGGAAGGAAAAACAGAAGTGGGGGTAGGAGGTAGATAAAGAAGGAGGAACAAGCTGAAACCAGAATAGGGTAGTAGACAATGTAAAAGTAAAGAAACCCAGTGTGAAGATATTCATGCCAGTAATGTAGAGTTTTGGAAGTTGGAAATGAAATCCTAATGGTTGGGCCTAGGCAAATAAAGAAGCTGTACCTGAGATAATCAGGTACATCTGGCTCTTTTGAAGGTGCTACATTGTCAGTGAAAAATAGGCCAGAAACAAAATCTGTCAGCCATAAGAACAAGCCCGCAAGGAAACTTTTCTTCACTACAGCTGCAGATGGACATGAATTAATAACAATAGTAGGAATCTCGACTATACCCTAAACCCAAAAATTTGTTTCCAGAGATCTCCTTTAGAAGAAACTGGGATTTAAATTTATTCAACCAGCATGGTTGAAAAACACCAAGCCTAGAAGTTATTCCAGTATACTAGCATCCCTTTTGGCCAGCAAAAGCACATAAAATTATCTGTGAATAAACCGTCCTCAACCCAGACCTATAAGAGCCCCACAGATTGTTTAGCCAAATAGAAGCACACATCAGGAAACAAGTGTTTAATCACTAAACACATAAGGAAACAAGTTACCATGAATAAGACTCAGAAGAAACAAGAAAGAACAGATTTAAACATTTAAGAATTTTAAGTATTTGTTGTTGTTGTTTTGAGACAGGGCCTCGCTCTATCACCCAGGCTGGAGTACAGTGACAGGATCTCAGCTCACTGCAGCTTGGACCTCCTGGGTTCAAGCGATCCTCTGGCCTCAACAACAGTCCCCTCCTCCCCATAGCTGGGACTATGCCACCACCCCCGCCCCTGGCCAGTGTTTTTTTGTTTTTTTGTTTGTTTGTTTGTTTTTTGTTTTTTGTTTTTTGTTTTTTTTTGGTAGAGACAGGGATTTGCCATGTTGCACGGGCCTGTCTTGAACTCCTGGGCTCAAGTGATCCTCCAGCCTAGGCCTCTGCATGTGCTGGGATTACAAGCGTGAGCCACTGCACCCAACCAATAATTTTAACTGTTACTGATAAAAGATAGAATGCACAATAATCTGAATCTTCAAAGAAATAAAAGAAACAAAAATGAGCAGAAAATAAGAGATCAACAATGAACATAAATATTTGAGAATTAAAAATAGAAACAACTTAAATATAACCACTGATATTAAATCCTAATGGATGGCTTAACCAACAAATTGAATACATATAGCTGAAGCCAGAAATGGTAAACTAAAGTGTGTATCTAAGGAAATTACCTAGATTGGAGCACAGATAAAAACATGAAAGAGAAGCTAAAAGATATGGATTACAGTATGTGAAGGTTTAGCATAAGTCTAATCAGACTCCCAGAAGGGAAAACTGGAAAGAATAGAGGCAATATTTGAAGAAATAATGTTTGATAATTTTCCAGAACTAAGAAATTCTAATTCACAGATTCCAAAAACACAACAATTCCTAAATAGGAAAAACAACAAAAACAAAGAGAAATCTATACCCAGAGACATCATAGGACAACAAGAAAACCTTTAAGTAAGCCAGAGAAATACCAACTATGGAAGCCAGAGGAGAGTAGAATAAAAATTTCAATGTGCTAAAAAAAAAAAAAAAAAAAAAAAAAAATCCTATACTCAGAAAAAAGTGTATTATAAGAACAAAGGGGAAATAAAGACATTTAAAAATAAACAAAAAATTTATCACCAACAGAGCTTCACTGAAGGAAATTTTAAAAGATATACTTCAAACAGAAGGACAGTAATCACAGATAGAAGGTCTGACATGCAAGAAGTATTTTTAAAAAGTAGTAGTAAATGTGTAGGCAAATATAATGAACACTGATTGTGTAAAACCATAGTAATCCCAATTACCCTGACTTAATAATTACACGTTGTATGCATGTATCAAAATATCACATGTACCCCATAAATATGTACAAGTATTATGTATCAATTTTTTAAAACCATAGTAATGACATCTGGTGGGCTTAAACAGAAATAAAATTATTTAATAGTAATATAAATTGGAAGGATGTTACAGTAAAACTGTCTTAAGCTCTTTGTACTTCCCAGGAGAAGGGTAAAGTTATTCCTTGCCATTAGTCTTTAATAAGTGTGCATAGTATAACTGATAATAATAGAAGTAAAGTATATATGTTTATAATTGAAATAATAAATAAAGCATATATGACTTCTAAACCAGTACAGGAAGGGGGATGGAATAAAAACACATGTGATCACTCTAGAAGGCCACAATTAATGAAAGGAAAATTAAACAGAACAGCCAAGACTAACTGAAAATATAAGAATAGTAGATTTAAATATGCCATTAATTACATTAAGTATAAGTGAACTAAATGTTCCAGTTAAAAGACAAGATTGTTTATCTGAATTTTTAAAAATCCGTTTATCTGCTAGTTATTAGAGACTCACCTAAAACACAGGATAACAAGATAAAGGTTGAAGGTAACAGAAAGTGATAAACTTTACTATGCTGATACCACCTCAAAGAAAGCTGAAATCGTTTACTGATATTAGATAAAGTCAACTTCAAGGCAAAAAATGTTACTAAGATAAAGTGGGTCACTTCTAACAAGTCATGAGGAAAACAGACAAAACACATTAACAGGCATTTCACAGAATAATAAACATGAATGGCCAATAAACCTGGAAAGATGCCCACCCTCATTAGTAATAAGGGAAACACAAATTAGAAGCAATGGGTTATAGTTTTATACCACTGGATTGGCAAAAATTTTGAAGTCTGATGATACTAAGATCTAGTCAGGATGTAGAGCAAAGAGAATTTTGTTCACTGCTGTTAAAGTATTAATTAACATAAATTTTTTAAAAAGTTTCACATTGTCTTGAAAAGCTGAAGTTAAACAGACCCTAAATGTCAGCAGTTTCTCTCCCAGGTATATACCTAAATAATCTTTTGCACATGTACATGAAGAGACAAGCTTAAGAATGTTCATTAGTAGCAAAAAGTGGGAAGCAATCCAGATGGACATCAAAAGAAGAATGAATAAATTATGTTTCATTCGTTCTATGAAATACTATTTATATGAGAATGAATGAACTGCAAAAATGCATCAACATGGATGAATTGCACAAACATAATGTTGAGTGAAAAAAGCAACTTGCAGGGGGAAAAACAGGCAGTATGACACCATTCATATAATGCTCAAAAGCACTGACAATGTATTATTTAAGTATTGACACATATGTGATAAAAGTATAACAGAAAGCAATGAAAAAGAAGAAAAGATAAAATCAGAATAGTGTTTGCCCTCATGGGGATGAAGGGGGCATAATGAGGGTAGGGGTGGCACACAGGAAACTTCAGTGATGTTTGTAATCTTGGATCCTTAAGCTTCAGGGTGGGTATAGGCATGTTCATCACACTTTTCTTTATACCAAATATAAAAATTATATACAATGATAGACTGGATAAAGAAAATGTGGCACATATACACCATAGAATACTATGCAGCCATAAAAAAGAATGAGTTCATGTCCTTTGCAGGGGCATGGTCGAAGCTGGAAACCATCATTCTCAACAAACTAACACAGGAACAGAAAACCAAACACCACATGTTCTCACTCATAAGTGGGAGTTGAACAATTAGAACACATGGTCACAGGGAGGAGAACATCACACACTAGGACCTGTCAGGGGATGGGGGCAAGGGGAGAGATAACATTAGGAGAAATACCTAATACAGATGACGGGTTGATGGTTGCAGCAAACCACCATGGCACATGTATACCTATGTAACAAATCTGCACGTTCTGCACATGTATCCCAGAACTTAAGTATAATAATAATAATAAAAAGAAAACCACATGCCACAGAGCACTGGTTCCCCCCTCAAAAAAAATTATATATATGTATGTATATTTGTTTGTATGTGTTAAATATAATCCTAAAAGAGATAAAGGTTAATTATGCAGAGAGGAAGGATGATCAGATGTGCATGGTGAAGACATTATGATGGGATTAGAGGCTAGGAGAGAATAATGGCACTTAAGGCAGCCACTGTGGGGGCATATGCTGGGAAATCATAATACATTTAGCTTTCCAAAATAATTCTGAAGAAGCACCTGGTGGGCCCTCTGAGTCATTACGCTGACAAAATAAGATTGTTCTTCTGCCACCCCTTCCTTTCCTTGACTCTACACCATAATAATAGTAATCATATTCTTAATAACAACCATTTGCTGAGAGCCCACTATGGGCCAGTAGCTATATATATGTGTGTGTGTGTGTGTGTGTGTGTGTGTGTGTGTGTGTGTGTGTGTGTGTGT
>NW_012104499.1:21897-31821 GCF_000951045.1 Mandrillus leucophaeus
TGTGTGTGTGTGTGTGTGTGTGTGTGTGTGTGTGTGTGTGTGTGTGTGTGTGTATAACTGTCTTTATTTTACAGGTGAGAAAAATTAGGATGAGAGAGGTTTAATGTTTTGCCCAAGGTTACACATCTGCTAGTAGTATTAATAGGAGCTAGGAGTAGAGCTGGAATTTCAACCCAGGTCTCTGTGACCTCAATGCTTGTGCACTCACCACTCTACTCTTTTCCTCTTCCCCACCATCACCCACGTCCCTTTATGCGGTTTCCATGCTATAATTTCTGGGCCTTTGTGGGCTATATCCTGCTTTGGTTACTTCTAATCTGCCTGATAATTAGGATTGATAGATTGAACGCTCAGTACCATGAGGAAGTAATACACTGGGATGGAACAGAATGCCCAATTTTGATTTCTGTTTATGTTAGTGTTCTCAAGGGAAAAGAGTGAGAGAGGGAAAATACACATGTTAAGCTAGCAATCACAAAAGTCAAGCATATATTCCAAAGTCCTCTAGGTTCTTTTACATGACAAGCTATGGTATTCATGAATGTATCTGTAATCTAGGTACATAAACATTTGGGGGAAAAGAAAATGACTGATGTGAACTTTTAAACACCCTCCCATATTTAAGACACTACCATGGTCTCTATTATACAACAAGAAAACTCTCAAACCTCAGCCCTGCCTCCGCTCCTAAATCTCCAAAAACTCTTTCTGTGTTTCCATGTGGCATAGGTAGCTGTATTTCCCTTATGTCTCATGTACCTAACCTGTAGTGTAGTTTGAAACACACAAAGGTGTAATAACACTATTCTGGAGTCAAGCCATGCACTGCAACACAGACATGAAAGAGAACACTGGATAATAAATGACTCGTTGTGGTCCATCTTGTCTTTGGTGGAAAATAATCCTTCAATAAAGAAATAACAGATGATACATGAGACACATACTTAACTAGGATTAAAATCTCTGTTTCCAGCAGATAAATTCTTAAAGTGTTGTTGATAATCAGAGATAGAGTTAGTTCGTTGTTTCCTAGATATCATCTTTAATAATAGAGCATCATAAGCTAGCATCATGTGTCTTTCGGTTTTCACATAATTTAGAATAAAGTTTGGAACTGCAGAAAACATCAGGGGATGACATGGGAAATATTGATTATTTTTCTGGCCAAGGAGTAATTTTGGTCCTGATTTTCTGTATTCCCATTCCAAAGTTGGAATGAATAAAGAAACAGAAAGAAAAGCCTTAATTGACAATATAATGCCCACAAGCATCAACAGATGTGATCCCTTGTAATGAAGCATGTGGGTCTAATTTGGCATCACTAACCACTTGGAGGATCTCCTTGCTGAGTTCTTGCAGGCTATCCTTCTAAACCTATGTTTGGCTGGCACCTGTGCCCTGTTGAAACTGGCATACTACCCTATGAGTGGGCACAGTGCCACCCTAACAGATGGCCATAAGAGTCATCATGCCAGAGAATTACTATTGTTTATAGCAAGTTTAGCTTAACAGCAATTGGCATCTGTTAAAGAATGACAAAATGGTGGCCTACCTTTGTGAAAGCTAAACTATGACCTAAAATGGGCATGTCTGAAATTGGTATTTCGGAGTCATTTCACATACTCAATGAAGACCTCTAAGAGAGGAAGTGGCACTGCAACAATGTTGTATCTGTACTAAAGTGCTAGTAAAAGGAGGTAACAACACTTTTCAAGGTTCTACAATAAATTCAACATCCTAGTCCCCTAGAGCCAATAAAGAATTCAAATTCAACATCATTAGAAGTAAAAATTTAAAACATCAGCCCTTGAATGGACTTTCTGCTTGGTCACCTACCTAAAGCTACTCTCATTGATAAGACTCACTTGTTTCATTATCAATGCCTAAGTCATTTGTGAACATTTTTTGAGGGAGAACACGTAATTTTAAAACTCACATATTTATAAATAATGGTTGAAAATGTCAGATATAACTAGAGCCCCAAACTGGGAGGGAAACCATGATTATAGGATGGAGTATAGAGAGGTTAGTAGTAGCTGAAGGACACAATGACTAACCCCAATTAACACAAAATTTGTGTAGGTGTGTTTAGATTCATCTAAAGGGAAAATAAAAGGAAGCTTAACTTTTATGAGCACCTACCTTGTGTCAAGGACTGTGGGATGTACTTTGCATCCAGTTCTTAACTTTTCACAATTCTGATATACATATATTTCAGATTCCACAGTTTATTTAAAGAACACTAGCTCCTTGACACTACAGTTCAGACTTCAGTTCCCACGGTATATTGTGAATAATTGCATTAAGTACAAACCTCACTGCTGGCTCTTCAGTCTACAAATCTACTATGTAATAACAATGTGCATCATGACTAGTGACTTATTTCATCACTTCTTTCAATGTCTGCCAGTGACTGGTCACTAATCATCTGTTATTCAGTTCATACACATACAGCAAGATGTGTAGCTGTGTTGTCCCCTTGCCTCTCAGTGACACATCCATGACATTTTATGAAAATAGATATACGTCTATAAAAGTTATATTTTTTCTATATGTAACACAGCCTCTTAAATTAAATATGAGTATTTCATTAAATAAAATCAATAATTACAGCCTAATATATGTGGTAATTTAGTATATGGTAAAAATCACTTCGGAAAAGATGAAATAGTGTTTAATATATGATATTTGATCAACAAGATGGCAACTTGGAGAAAAATCAAGATTAGAAATATTTAACCCCAACTAACACTAGTTTGTCTATGGAATGAAATAAATGAATGATAACTAAAACATGGAACAAGAAAGACAAAGAGAAGCAATGAAACAGTAAATAATAACATAGAAAGTGAAATTAGAATCAAACATAAATGGATTTATAGAAGAAATATCTGACAGTGGAAAGTATGACACTGCCATCATTCAAGAGACTCTAGATATGAAGCCAGAGGTAACTTCGTGAAGGTGAGCTAATCAACATAAATCAGGAAAGTCATTGTAAGAAAAGGATGGGGTGGTCCCTGAAGAAATGACACTAGTGAAAATTTTCACATTAAGGAAACTCTTGGAGGTATTTCACAATATTGACAGTGTAAATGATAAGATAATTGAAGCTGATTCAAACTTGGAAAAGAGTATGACAACTCACCAAGGTATAGAAAAAATTTTTGATCCGTATTGAAAGTTACTGTAAGACAAGGTGAACACTATTCACACTATTCCTGATACAACAATTTTTAACAAAGATATAAAACACTCTAATTTTCAATATTTCTAATGCTTTAAATTATAGTATATGACTAAATATTAGTTTCATAATTTTATTACATTCCTTTATACATTTATAACAAACAGTAAGAATTTGTGATGACATTTTGAGAAATTTTTAAAAGACACAAAACAATAATTACTCTCAATAATCAATGGGACCACCTTACATGTTTTCAGCTTACATGGTCATTTTTATGGAATTGCACTATTGTTCAAAGCATGAGTTGCCTTACAGTTTTTCATTTGAAACCCAGAAAAACCCTAGGGAATAGGTATACAGTTCAAATCACACAGGTGAAGAAGAAAGGAGACGTTAAGTACTTAACTAAAGGTCAGACAGCTTGGAAATAATAGAGTTATATATAAGGTACTTAGCAAATAGTGGACACTCAAGAAAGATATGTTCTCTTCAAAATGATTTCATACACCTATGTGAATCTGGCCTCAAAGCTGTACTTTTTCTATATGTGATATAGTCTCCTAAATTAAGTATGAGTATTTTACTAAATATAATCTAGCAGTAGAACTTAATATATGTGGCAATTCAGTATATGATAAAAATCACTTGGGAAAAGATGAAATAGTATTTAATATACGATATTAGGTCAACAAGATATCAACTTTGGGGAAAGATTAAGATTAGAAATATTTAACCCCAACTAACACTAATTTGTGTATAAAATGAAATCAAAGGATACATTCCTAGTTGAAATTCTACCTTTTTATATCAAAATTGAAGTCAGATATATAAAAAATGTAATTTAAAAAAGCAATACCAAAAAGGCTATAAAATATACTTTAGTTGAGTTTTTCGGAAAATTTTAGGGTAAGAACTTCCTAACATGTCATAAGAATCAGGAACCATAAACTTGAGGTCTGGAAAATTTGAATATAAAAAAACTAAAAATTAAAAATTATGTTTAGTCAAACAACACCTCAAACTAATTTTTTAAAAAGTGACAAACTGTGGAAAATATTTTCAGCTACATATGATGAGAGAAAAGAATATATTATTTAATATACAATAAGCTCTTATAAACTAAAAATTTTTAAAAAGAACAAAAATAGGTTATAATAGAAAAAATGGCAAAGGGTACCTTCTGAAATGAGAAAATAAAAGCAAACGACACTAAGCATATAAAAGGGTACTCAACTTCAGTAACATTTGAACAGCATAAATAAAAATTACAATGAGATATCTTTCACCCTTATCAGATTAGCAAAGTTGAACAAGGCCAACTCTAAGATAATCAAAACATGCCTTGGCCTAAAAACTCCTTCAGCTGATAAACAACTTCAGCAAAGTTTCAGGATACAAACTCAATGTACAAAAATCACTAGCATTCCTATACACCAACAACAGTCAAATAAGAAAGTCAATCCCATTCACAGTTGCCACAAAAAGAATAAAATACCTGTGGCTGGCAAGATGGCTGAATAGGAATAGCTCCATTCTGCAGCTACCAGCAAGATCACACAGAAGGTGCGTGATTTCTGCATTTTCGACTGAGGTACACAGCTCATCTCATTGGGACTGGTTAGACAGTGGGTGCAGCCCGTGGAGGTTGAGCCAAAGCAGGGTGGGGTGTCACCTCGCCTGGAAAGCACAAGGGGTCTGGGAACTCCCTCCCCTAGCCAAGAGAAGACGTGAGGCACTGTGCATTCTGGCCCAGATACTACACTTTTCCCATGGTCTTCACAACCCACAGACCAGGAGATTCCCTCAGGTGCCTACACCACCAGGGCCCTGGGTTTCAAGGGCAAAACTGGGTGACCATTTGGCCAAACACCAAGCTAGCTGCAGGTGGTGTTCTGTTTTGTTTTTTCGTACCCCAGTGGCACCTGGAATGCCAGAGAGACAGAACCATTCACTCCTCTGGAAAGAGGGATGAAGCCAGGGAGCAAACTGGTCTAGCTCAGAGGATCCCACCCACACAGAGCCCAGCAAGCTAAGATCCACTGGCTTGAAATTCTCGCTGCCAGTACAACAGTCTGAAGGCAACCTGAGATGCACGGGCGAGCGTGGTGGAGGGAGGGGTGCCTGCCATTACTGAGGCTTGATTAGGCAGTTTTCTCCTCACTGTGTAAACAAAGCTGCCAGGAAATTCAAAATGGGCAGAGCCCACCACAGCTCAGCAAAGCCACTGTGGCCAGACTGCCTCTCTAGATTCCTCCTCTCTGGGCAGGGCATCTCTGAAAGAAAGGCAGCAGCCCCAGTCAGGTGCTTATAGATAAAACTCCCATCTCTCAGGGACAGAGGACCTGGGGGAAGGAACGGCTGTGGGCCCAGCTTCAGCAGACTTAAGCATTCCTGCCTGCCAGCTCTGAAGAGAGCAGCAGATCTCCCAGCACAGTGCTCGAGATCTGCTAAGGGACAGACTGCCCCATCAAGTGGGTCCCTGAACCCCATGGCTCCTGACTGGGAGATACCTCCCAGCAGGGGTCGACAGACACCTCAAACAGGAGAGCTGTGGCTGGCACCTGGCGGGTGCCCCTCTGGGATGAAGCTTCCAGAGGAAGGAACAGGCAACAATCTTTGCTGTACTGCAGCCTCCACTGGCAATACCCAGGCAAACAAGGTCTGGAGTGGACCTCCAGCAAACTCCAGCAGACCTGCAGCAGAGGGGCCTGACTGAGAAGGAAAACTAACAAACAGAAAGGAATAACATCATCATCAACAAAAAGGAGGTCCACATAAAAACCCCATCCAAAGGTCACCAACAACAAAGACGAAAGGTACATAAATCCATGAAGATCAGGAAAACACTGTGCAAAAAGGCTGAAAATTCCAAAAACCAGAATGCCTCTTCTCCTCCAAAGGATCATAACTCCTTGCCAGCAAGGGAACAAAACTGGATGGAGAATGAGTTTGACAGATTAACAGAAGTAGGCTTCAGAAGGTGGGTAATAACAAACTCCTCTGAGCTAAAGGAGCATGTTTTAACCCAACGCAAGGAAGCTAAGAATCTTGAAAAAAGGTTACAGGAATTGCTCACTAGAATAACCAGTTTAGAGAAGAACATAAATGACCTGATAGAGCTGAAAAACACAGCACAAGAACTTTGTGAAGCATGCACAAGTATCAATAGCCAAGTCAATCAAGCAGAAGAAAGGGTATCAGAGATTGAAGATCAACTTAATGAAATAAAGCATGAAGACAAGATCAGAGAAAAAAGAATGAAAAGAAACAAATAAAGCCCCCAAGAAATATGGGACTATGCGAAAAGACCAAACGTATATTTGATTGTTGTAACTGAAAGTGATGGGGAGTATGGAACCAAGTTGGAAAACACTCTTCAGGATATTATCCAGGAGAACTTCCCCAATCTAGCAAGACAGGCCAACATTCAAATTTAGGAAATACAGAGAACACCACTAAGATACTCCTCAAGAAGACAAACCCCAAGACACCTAATCATCAGATTCACCAAGGTTGAAATGAAGGAAAAAATGTTAAGGGCAGCCAGAGAGAAAGGTCAGGTTACCCATAAAAGGAAGCCCATCAGACTAACAGTGGATATCTCTTCAGAAACCCAACAAGCCAGAAGAGAGTGGGGGCCAATATTCAACATTCTCAAAGAAAAGAATTTTCAACCCAGAATTTCATACCCAGCCAAACTAAGCTTCATAAGTGAAGGAGAAATAAAATCCTTTACAGACAAGCAAATGCTGAGAGATTTTGTCACCACCAGGCCTGCATTACAAAGCTCCTGAAGGAAGCAGTAAATATGGAAAGTAAAAACCAGTACCAGCCACTGCAATAACACACCAAATTGTTAAGACCATCGACACTATGAAGAAACTGCATCAACTAATGGGCAAAATAACCAGCTGGCATCATAGTGACAGGATCAAGTTCACTCATTAACCTTAAATGTAAACAGGCTAAGTGCCCCAATTAAAAGACAAAGACTGGCAAATTGGATAAAGAGTCAAGACCCATCAGTGTGCTGTATTCAGGAGACCTATCTCGTGTGCAAAGACACACACAGAGGTTGCAATCCTAGTCTTTGATAAAGCAGACTTTAAACCAACAAAGATCAAAAAATACAAAGTAGGGCATTACATAATTGTAAAGGAATTGATGCAACAAGAAGAGTTAACTATCCTAAATATATATGCACCCAATACAGTAGCACCCAGATTCATAAAGCAAGTTCTTAGAGACCTACAAAGAGACATACACTCCAATGCAATAATAGTGGGAGATTTTAACACCCCACTGTCAATATTGCAAAGATCAATGGGACAGAAAATTAACAAGGATATTAGATATCTACAGAACTCTCCACCCCAAATCCAAAGAATATACGTTCTTCTCAGCACCACATGGCACTTATTCTAAAATTGACCACATAATTGGAAATAACACACTCCTCGGCAAATGCAAAAGAAAGAAATCGTAACAGTTTCTCAGACAACAGTGCAATCAAATTAGAACTCAGGATTAAGAAACTCACTCAAAACAGCACAACTACATGGAAACTGAACAACCTGCTCCTGAATGACTACTGGGTAAATAACGAAATTCAGGCAGAAATAAAGAAGTTCTTTGAAACCAATGAGAACAAAGACACAATGAACCAGAATCTCTGGGACACAGCTAAAGCAGTGTTTAGAGGAAAATATATAGCACTAAATGCCCACAGGAGAAAGTGTTAAAGATATAAAATTGACACCCTAACATTACAATTAAAAGAACTAGAGAAGCAAGAGCAAACAAATTCAAAATCTAGCAGAAGACAAGAAATAACTAAGATCAGATCAGAACTAAAGAGGATAGAGACATGAAAAACCCTTCAAAAATCAATGAATTCAGGAGCTGGTTTTTTGAAAAGATTAGCAAAATAGATAGACCACTAGCCAGAATAATAAAGAGGAAAAGAGCAAAATCAAACAGACACAATAAAAAAATGATAAAGGGGATATCAGCACTTATCCCACACAAATAAAAACTACCATCAGAGAAAATTATAAACACCTCTATGCAAATAAACTAGGAAATCTAGAAGAAATAGATAAATTCCTGGACACATACACCCACCCAAGACTAAACCAGGAAGAAGTTGAATCCCTGGATAGACCAATAACAAGTTCTGAAACTGAGGCAGTAATTGATAACCTACCAAGCAAAAAAAGCCCAGGATCAGATGGATTCACAGCCCAATTGTACCAGAGGTACAAGCAGGAGCTGGTACTGTGCCTTCTGAAACTCTTCCAAACAATAGGAAAAGAGGTTTACTTTTCTAACTCATTTTATGAGACCAGCCTTATCCTGATACCCAAACCTGGCAGAGACACAAGAAAAAAAGAAAATTTCAGGCCAATATCCCTGATGAACATCGATGTAAAAATCCTCAATAAAATACTGGCAAACTGAATCCAATAGCATGACAAAAAGCTTATCCACCATGCTCAAGTCAGCTTCATCCCTGGGATGAAAGGCTGGTTCAATGTATGCAAATCAATAAACATAATACATCAATAAACAGAACCAATGACAAAAACCACATGATTATCTCAACAGATGCAGAAAAGGCCTTTGATAAAATTCAACACCCTTTCATGCTAAAAACTCTCAATAAACTAGCTACTGATGGAACGTATCTCAAAATAATAAGAGCTATTTATGACAAACCCAAAATCAATATCATACTGAATATGCAAAAGCTGGAAGCATTCCCTTTGAAAACCAGCACAAGACAAGGATGCCCTCTCTTGCCACTCCTATTCAACACAGTAATGGAAGTTCTGGCCAGGGCAATTAGGCAAGAGAAAGAAATAAAGGGTATTCAAATAGGAAGACAGAAAGTTAAATTGTCTCTGCAGATGACATGATTGTATATGTAGAAAGCCCCAACGTCTCAGCCCAAAATCTCATTAAACTGATAAGCAACTTCAGCAAAATCTCAGAGTACAAAATTAATGTGCAAAAATCACAAAGCATTCCTATACACCAATAATAGGCAAACAGAAAGCCAAATCATGAGTGAACTGTCATTCACAATTGCTACAAAAAGAATAAAATACCTAGGAATACAACTTACAAGGGATGTGAAGGAACTCTTCAAGGAGAACTACAAACTGCTGCTCAAGGAAATAAGAGAGGACACAAACAAATGGAAGAACATTCCATGCTCATGGATAGGAAGAATTTATATCGTGATAATGGCCATACTGCCCAAAGTAATTTATAGATTCAATGCTATTCCCATCAAGCTACCATTGACTTTCTTCACAGAATTAGAAAAAACTACTTTAAATTTCATATGAAACCAAAAAAGAGCCTGTATAGCCAAGACAATCCTAAACAAAAAGAACAAAGCTGGAGGCATCACACTACCTGACTTCAAACTATACTACAAGGCTACAGCAACCAAAGGAGCATGGTACTGGTACCAAAACAGATATATAGACAAATGGAACACAACAGAGGCCTCAGAAATAATGCCACACATCTACAACCATCTGAACTTTGACAAACCTGACAAAAATAAGCAATGGGGAAAGGATTCCCTATTTAATAAATGGTGTTGGGAAAACTGGCTAGCCATATGCAGAAAACTGAAACTGGACCCCTTCCTTACACCTTATACAAAAGTTAACTCAAGATGGATTAAAGACTTAAACCTAAAACCTAAAACCATCAAAACC